>NC_092055.1:74999549-75299549 GCF_003086295.3 Arachis hypogaea
GCTGGCGCCTCGCCTGGCTCATCGTCATCACTGTCAGAGGAGATAACTATGAAGTTAGGATCTTCCTCTTCTCTTCCGCGTCCTCTTCTTCTGCTGGAGTGATAGCAGAGGAACACTGTTGGCCACAGGAACCATAAAAGGATAGCTACCAAACAAAATACAGTCTGGAGAAGGAGGTGGTGCCTCCATGATCTGATCATACTCATGTCCCTGCTGCTCATCAAAGACAGGAGGCTCGATCGGCTCAGGTAAAGGATCAAGCTCGGGTGGTAACACAGGAACACCCCACTCATCAAGGACAAAAGGTGCAGGAGGTGCCTCATGGATATGCTGGGCAGGTATAGGCTCATCAGGTAGAGGAGGTTCAGGTGGAGGAGGATAGTCAGGTGGAGGTGGCATCTGCTCCTCAGGATGAGGTATCCCAGGTCCGCCGGGGTGTAACCAAGATAAAGGAAAGTCATAGGGTGCATCAGATTAAAGTATGCTGTCCTAATAGGGTACTGGAAAGGTCTACCACGAACTACATAATTAGGATACGAGGTACCACACAGTAGATGTAATACTCGCCACGCACCGGGTCCTCGTGGATGTACGGTGGATCAATCTCGTAGAATAGGACTCCCGTGTCCATCTGTAGAGGTGTAAGGGATAAGAACTGGGGAGTTCTTAGTAAGGTCGGGGTTTACAGTTAAGTTCATTTATAATGTCCGTGGTCATAGAAGTATAAATAAATGTAGAGTAATATGTACATAACAGCAACATAAACTAACACATGAACAAGAGAGAAAATAGGAAATAAATGTACATTCACACATTAATATGCAATCACACAGTTATGCTCAAACAAACAAGGAATAGAACAAGAACACAAGAAGATTAGCAATAAATAATACACAAACAAGTATGATGCATGTCTGTCCCTACTGCAGGTAATGAGCTCATTTGTCGGTTTCGACCCGCACCCGACGCAATCCGACCCTCCAAGTCAGATAAGGCCTTCCCAGAACTTAATCCTAGATTAAGTACCGTATACCCTCTACCAAGTGCTCTCGACTTGCAGGGCTGGTATTTGCTCAGGTCTCAATATACCGCAGGTATGCAAGTCAGGTCTCTACCAAGCATTCAGCTTGCAGGGCTGGTACTACTCTACCGCAGCCTGTCTGGGAAGCAAGTTCACAATACGGGCGTCCCCGCACAACATTCACAAGCATTGCCCGAAGGCTCATAATTCACATATAACCATACTTTCCATCATTTAGCAATCATCATAAATCAAGCATTACAACATCACAGAAAGCTCATTTTACAATTTCTGTTTACTCTGTAAGGTCAGGTACACATCTATATCACTTTTAACTCCTTTTCTTTTTAACTTAAACACAGGTTTCAAAATCTTGTTTCTTTACCTTATATACCTCTATATCTTCTCTTATACCTCTTCTTAGGTGTTTAGTAAAGGAAATTAGAGAATTCTGGACTCAAATCTGCCTTCCTGAGGCTTTCAAGGAGAACTGTCTTTTTATCATATTTTATTATTAAATATAATAAAATATTTTATTTAACTTTCAAAAATTGCATTTTGACCCCCGGACTTCTTGGAAATTGCACTTTGACCCCTATAAATTTTAATATTTGCACTTTAGCCCCTCAACTTTTGATTAATTAATTTTCAAATCCAAACTTTTTAATAATTTTATTTTGACCCCAAAACTCCTTGAATACACGTTTTCATGTTCTTCCAAAGACCAAAAACATTTTTTTTTCAAAAGTTCATCAGATTTCTGCTTGATTTTCAGCTAGTTTTTCAATCTTTTCGGAAACCGATTTGAACCCGATTTTTATCAAACCAAAGAGAAACTTTTCAGCCATCAAATACACATCAAATAAGCATAAAAAATCATGATTTTCATGGCTGGAGTATCACGTTTTCCAGCAGCACCAACAGCCACTTCAAAACCATCATAAACATGATTTTCAAGCATTAAACAACAAGTTTCCATGATCAAACCCTCACACATACACCCAAAATCAAATCTCAAGCCACAAGATCTGGTTTAACACTTCAAGAACACAGCCAATCATTGATTAATTTACCAAACCTTACCTCCTTTGCTGCTGTCCGAGATTGCACTAAAAACAAGCTTCCAGAAGCACTTTTACGCCTATTTTAACATCAAAAACAACTTTAGAATCTTATGAACCATGAAGGCTGAAGCTTCATGATGATGAAAAGAAGGTTTTTCTCACCTTAAGGTAACTAGAAATCACGTTTTCTTGGAGCTTTTGGTGATTGAATAAGAGATCCTAAGAGAAAACATGAAGAAAACATCATTAACTTAAGGAACCACCATGGCCGAATCTTCAAAGAGGAGGAGCAGCCTTCATACCTTGATTTACTCCATGAAAAGTGACATAGAAATGAAGAGGAGGAAGAGGTGAACACTTTGGTAAGATTAGATTTTTGATAGGGGTTTCGGTTTGAGAAAGAACGGAGAAAGTAGCTCAGGTGTTCATGGAAGCTTCATGGTTTTCTTTCATGGTGTTCTAAGCTTTTCCAAGAACAAAAATGATAGCCAAGCTGTCCTAGGGAGGCCGTGGCTTTTGGATGATGATTATCCAAAAGTTACTTGTCAAAATATCTCAGGAAAGGATAATTACTAAAGTTAGATGTATTAGAGCTTAAGTAATTACACTACTAATGGATAAACATTAAGTTACTTAGTGTAAATGACACTAGTAACTGGATAATCATAAGAATAAAAGATATATGATGAAGCATTAGCAGTGCTAAGTTCATCTAAGAATGCCGGTATTATCCGTTACCGGTAGATTTCAAGCTCAGTTATTATATTACTAAACATAGATCAACATTAATCACAGTAGAGAAGATAATAATAAAATATTCTGAATAAAAAATAATATATGAATATTATATTAATATAATTTTTCTCTCGAAATTCGTGACCAGCTCGTCACATAGAGACTAACCACGGAAATCAAAATTTTGAAATTCGGGCCCGAAGTGGCTCAAAAACGCAACTCTTCGCGACGTGCATACTTAGATTAGGAGAGGTGTCCTGTGCAATCAAGCTGCTGACTCAGCAGCTTGATGACGCAGCACCTGTGCAGTGGAGGTGCTTATATGCATAGAAATTCCTAAAAACTCTGTAAAAATTCTGTTTGATCCCGAAAAAGCGCCGTTTCTTCGGGGCTAGGCCGTTACATTCTTCATGACCGCGTTATCGAGCTTGCCTCGAAAAAGGTTCTAGCTTAAGGATGTCATAATGATAATGAGGATTGAGATGCTTGATGATATAACAGAGGTGTTCCCTTTACTGATCTTCCGGAGAAATCCGTACTTTCAGAAAAGATCTCATGTACTCGAAAATCAGGGTTGTTACATTCTACCCTCCTAAAAGAAAATTTTGCCCTCAGAATTTCAGCCACGTGCAAGAATCCTTCTTCAAGCGGTCTATTTCTTCAAGCCATCCTGACGAAGAGATCTGTCTTCCTTATGCATCTTAATGCATAAGAATAGCTGTGCCTTCACGAATTTGTCGTTCAGAACTCGATTAACCATGCCTATTCATAGTCATTGAGGTCTTATCGCACCAAACAATCAATATTAAGTGATCAGTCTTAATATTCAGTTAGCACGAACATTCCAAATGAGCACTCATAGACATTCATGCCAATGTATCTTAAGATACCCTACAGCATGAGAACACATAGATATGCAATGAAGCATAGTCAGTCCACTCCCCAGGCCCTACTGGAACGAACAGTCTGATACCAAATGTAACGACCCAATTTTCAATATCTCTAGATCATACCGGAAACTGAGCGCTACAATTGTCTTCCTAATTATATCTATTATTTCATATGAGCCTGATTCTTGTAAAAGCGTAGTTAATGCGGGTATTTTTTTTAAAATGTTGGATAATAGACGAATATTCATAATCAATCATACTGATAACAGATAAAATAGTAAACAACAACATAATCATCACAGTCGCTATGTCTAATATAACTTTAGTTAAACACCCTGATTAGTAATAATATCTATATGCAGTATATTTACAACATCCAGGTCTGACTTTCAAGAGTCCTAACTGCATAGCTAGCTAGACTTATACTCACCAGTCCTAAATACTAAAGCAGGAAGACTTTAGGTCTCACTAGTCAGGTGGATCTCATAAAAGTGAATCGTCTACTAATCCTCTGCACGATCATATGTCATCAAAGAACGTCTCTCAGTACTTCATCAAGGGCCACTAACAGCAACATCGTACAGGACTTAGGCTAAAGTGCGCATACAACGGGTACAGACGTTCTGGTCTCACAGTAATCATATAATAGGAACGATCACTAGACTAGGCTCTAGCAATCCTTGCACGATCGTAGCGACACAGAACATGTCACTAAGAAGGAAGGGTAAGAACTTGGAGTTCTTAGTAGGTCTATTAGTTAAGTTCATTAATTCCGTGTTGTTAGCAGACAAATAGCAGAATACAAGAAGCAGTAATAGAAGATATATATAAATAGAGGAATAGAGAAATAGAAAATAGAACATAATAGAAAAATACAAGAAGTACAACACAGACACAGAGAATAGATACAATAAGGAAGCATACATTCATACAACAATCATAACAGAGGAAAATGCACAGCCAAGTATGATGCATGTCTACCCTAGTGCAGGTAATGAGCTCATTTGTCGGTTACATACCGCTCCCGACGTTACCCAGCCACTCTGTCTGGATAAGGCTTTCCTGTTGGCAATATCCACTGTAAGCAACCTTTGTCTTGTAGGGTATCCACTGCAAGCAACCTTTGTCTTGCAGGGCCACTTATTAGCAGCAACCTCTGTCTACAGGAGCATAACACACTCACTGTAAGCAACCTCTGTCTTACAGGAGCAATAACACACTCACTGTAAGCAACCTCTGTCTTACATGAGCAACAACACACTCACTGTAAGCAACCTTGTCTTACAGGAGCACACTAATCTCGATACTCTGTAAGCACCTTTGTCTTACAGTAAAGCATTATAGCAAGGTATCCTAGGAAAGCGTTCTCAGTGGTTGTACCACCATCTATCTGACTACCTCTCTGCAGTAGATTCTTACATAATCATTCTAATTATTATCATTCATTAACATTCTCATTATTCATCATCACTTTCACATTCTTATGCAGTACTTCTTTCTTTCTCTGTTCAATCATACTATACGAAGTTTACAGCTTTTACTTTTACAACATCTTAACTCAAACCATTTCTCTTTATCAGAAAGTTTACAGTTTTTACTTTTACAACATCTTAACTCAAACCATTTCTCTTTATCAGATTACTCTTTTCTTTGTATCTCTTTACTTTTCTCTGGTTACTCTGTTCTCTGTATTTCTCTACTCTGCTCTGATTCCTCTGTTTAATGTATGTAATTAAAGCTTATGTAAATTTCGGTATGAATAGTTAACCTGTCCCAAGTATAGGTTCATTAAGTCTATACTGAAACAACTTAACTTTTCATATAATACCTAACCCTAGTCGCAACTCAAGGACTAACTATGTTGCCCTAGTTCGTTCACTAAAACCCCATCTTTTCTACATGTTTTCAACACAAATTGAACCTCAATTTAAGCTTAGGGTTTCATTTTTCCAGTTGCCCAAGAACATGAACTTTAAAGCTTAAATTTCATCAAATTTCATTAGAATTTCACCAAATTTACACCAAGAATCAATCATATATGCATCCAATTTTTAGCACAGCCAAATAATACAATATTCACACAACTCAAACACAAATAATCAAGATTAATTTCGTGACACCCTACCTGGTTTTGCTGCTCCTAATTCAGTTAGACTTTCAGGTGGTCCTTTAGCACTTTTTCCTCCTAAATCACATCAAAAACAACTTTAAATCCAAAAACTCTCAACTGACCAAATCTCACTCAGTATGTTAGGAAGAGATATCTTACCTTAGACTTTCTGGAAATTCACGTTTCTCGGCCCTCAAGTCAAGCTAAGCAAGAGATCTAAGGAAGAACATCAAGAAAATACTTGTTTAAGCATGTTTCCTTGAAAACCGAATTGAAGAGGGAGGGAGACAGCCATCTCACCTTATTTCCATCCTTGATAAGTTACATGGTTATGTAGAGGAAGAAGAGAGGATCATTTTGGTGAAATCGGAATTTTGATATGAGTTTTAGTTAAGAAGAAATCAAGCTTTGAAGATTAAGTGTTCATGAAGTTTTCTCTCTTTTCTCTCCTTTCAATTTCGGCCAAAGGGAGTAAATGACCAGCCTTGGAGTGTCTTGGGGGTGTAAGGTGAGTTGTGATTGGTTGGCTTGGAGGTGGGTTAAAATAATATTAAAATATCTCAGGTGTACAACTACTAAAACTAGATGTATCGGAACACTTGTAAAAACATCACTAAAAATTATTTTCTGAGCTACTAGCATAAATGACACTAGTAAAATATTTATTATGAGAATATAACATGTATAATGAGGCCTTAGCATTGCTAAATTCATCAGAGAGTACTGGTGCTAAGCTGCACCAGTAAACCGTAAATCCGGTTAAACCGATTTTCTATTTTTAACTAAAACAGACCATGTAACCTTATAATATCATTCAAGAATTTTCTAATACTTATATAATGATAATATTATACTATTATCTCTCTCCTCTCATGAATCGAGTCTGGTTCGTCAAATAAAGACTATTTACGAAAATCAGAATCAAAACTGCCAACCGATACGGTTCAAAACTAGGTTCTTCATGACCGCGTTATCAAGCTTGCCTCAGAAAAGGTTCTAGCTTAAGGATGACATAATGATAATGAGGATTGAGATGCTTGATGATATAACAGAGGTGTTCCCTTTATTGATCTTCCGGAGAAATCCGTACTTTCAGAAAAGATCTCATGTACTCGAAAATCAGGGTTATTACAAAAAGTATGAACTATTATATATTTCTGGAAAGCCCGAGATGTTAGATTTCCATCCCAATTGAGAACGTGCCAATTGGAATTCTGTAGCTCCAGAAAATCGCGTTTGAGTGCAGGGAGGTCAGAATCCAACAACATCTGCAGTCCTTTATCAGCCGCTGAATCAGATTTTTGCTCAGGTCCCTCAATTTCAGCCAGAAAATACCTGAAATTATAGAAAAACACACAAACTCATAGTAAAGTCCAAAAATGTGATTTTTGCATAAAAACTAATAAAAATATAATAAAAAGTAACTAAAACATGCTAAAAACTACCTAACAACAATGCCAAAAAGCGTATAAATTATCCGCTCATCACAACACCAAACTTAAATTGTTGCTTGTCCCCAAGCAACCAAAAACAAAATAAGATAAAAAGAAGAGAAAATATAATAAATTTCAAAAATATCAATGAAGATTAGTTTTAATTAGATGAGCGGGACTAGTAGCTTTTTGGCTCTGAATAGTTTTGGCATCTCTCTATCCATTGGAGTTCAGAATTGTTGGCCTCTTTAGGAACTTAGAAATACAGATAATGTTATTGATTTTCCTAGTTAAGTTCTTTTTTATTCTTGAACACAGCTACTTTATGAGTCTTGGCCGTGACCCTTCTCTTTTTGTTTTCCAGTATTACCACCGGATACATAAATGCCACGGACACATAACTGGGTGAAACTTTTCAGATTGTGACTCAGCTTTGCTAGAGTCCCCAGTTAGAGGTACCCAGAGTTCTTAAGCACACTCTTTTGCTTGGGATCACGATTTTTACCACTCAATCTCATGCTTTTCACTTGGACCTTCATGACACAAGCACATGGTTAGGGACAGCTTGATTTAGCCGCTTAGGCCAGGATTTTATTCCTTTTGGGCCCTCCTATCCACTGATGCTCAAAGCCTTGGATCCTATTTATCCCTGCCTTTTAGTTTAAAAGGTTACTGGCTTTTTTCTCTTGCCTTTTGGTTTAAAGAGCTATTGGCTTTTTCTGCTTTTTTTTCTTTTTCTTTCTTTTTTCTTTATTTTTCGCCTTTTTTTTTCCGCAAGCTTTTGCTTTTCACTACTTTTTCTTGCTTCAAGAGTCAGTTTTATGATTTTTCAGATCACCAATAACATGTATCCTTTTTCATTATTCTTTCAAGTGTTAACTTTTCTTAATTCCAATTTCAAACATGCACTGTTTAAGCATACATTCAGAAAGCAAGAAGTATTGCCACCATATCAAAATAGTTAAACTAATTTCAAGATAAATTTTGAAATTATGCACTTCTTGTTCTTATGCAAATAAAAACATTTTTCATTTAAGAAAGGTGAGAGATTTATGGAATCATTCATAGCTTTAAGACATAGACTCTAAACACTAATGATCATGTAATAAAGACAAAAACATAAAGCATAAAAACCAAAAACAGAAAAACAAATAATAAGGAAATTAAAGAACGGGTCTACCTTAGTGACGGTGGCTAGTCCTTCCTCTTGAGGATCCTATGGAGTGCTTTAGCTCCTCAATATCTCTTCCTTGCCTTTGTTGCTCCCTCATGTCTCTTTGGTCCTCTCTGATTTCATGGAGGATAATGGAGTGCTCTTGGTGCTCTAGTCTCAGTTGCTCCATGTTGGAACTCAATTCTCCTAAAGAGGTGTTGAGTTACTCCCAATAGTTGTGTAGAGGGAAATGCATCCCTTGAGGCATCTCAGGGATTTCTTGATGAGGGACTTCCTCATGCTCTTGTTGAGGTCCATGAGCGGGCTCTCTTGTTTGCTCCATCCTCTTTCTAGTGATGGACTTGTCTTCTTCAATGAAGATATCTTCCTCTATGACAATTCTGGCTAAATTGCATAGGTGACAGATGAGATGAGGGAAGGCTAACCTTGCCAAAGTGGAGGGCTTGTCAGCCACCTTGTATAGTTCTAGAGGTATGATCTCATGAACTTCCACTTCCTCTCCAATCATGATACTATGGATCATGATAGCCCGGTTCATAGTAACTTCAGACCGGTTGCTAGTAGGAATGATAGAGCGTTGGATGAACTCTAACCATCCTCTAGCCACAGGCTTGAGGTCAAGCCTTCTCAGTTGAACCGGCTTGCCTTTGGAGTCTCTCTTCCATTGAGATTCTTCCACACAGATGTCTGTGAGGACTTGGTCCAATCTTTGATCAAAGTTGACCCTTCTAGTGAAAGGATGAGGATCTCCTTGCATCATTGGCAAGTTGAATGCCAACCTCACGATTTCCAGACTGAAATCTAAGTTTTTCCCTCGAACCATTGTGAGCTAATTCTTTGGGTTCGGGTTCATACTTTGATTATGGTTCTTAGTGATCCAGGCATTAGCATAGAACTCTTGAACCATTAAGATTCTGACCTGTTGGATGGGGTTGGTGAGAGCTTCCCAACCTCTTCTCCGAACCTCACGTCGGATCTCTGGATATTCACTCTTTTTGAGCATGAAGGGGACCTCAGGGATCACCATTTTCTTGGCCACAACTTCATAGAAGTGGTCTTGATGGACCTTTGAGATGAATCTCTCCATCTCCCATGACTCAGAGTTGGAAGCAACTGCCTTCCCTTTCCTCTTCCTAGAGGTTTCTCCAGCCTTAGGTGCCATTAATGGTTATGGAAAAACAAAAAGTAGAGCTTTTTTCCACACCAAACTTAAAAGGTTTGCTTGTCCTCGAGCAAAAAAAGAAAGAAAGGATTAGAGGAAGAAGAGACGGAGGAGATAGATGGGTGTTTTGAATTCGGCCAAGGGGGGTTTAAGTGTTAATGATGTGTGAAATTGAAGGTGGTAAGGAGGGGTATTTATAATGGATTTTTGGGGAAAATAAGATTTAGGCCAAATTTGGTGGATCATATCTTGAGTTACAATTTTTGAAATTGAATGAATTTTTATCAAATTAAAGATAATTCATAAAGCTTTAAAATGGTATAAATTTCATAGTAATCGAAATTTTGTAGAAAAAGATATGATCGTTGGAAATTGGTGTCAAAAATCTTATTTCTGTGATGTTGTGAAAATTATGAATTCTGGTATGTGTGCGTACGCACACCTTATAATTTTTGAAAATGTACGTACACACATTCTGGTGCACACGCACACATAGGGATATGCCTACTGTTGAGAGCAATCACACACTTTAGTGCGCACACACACTCTGTAAAATTTGCAAGTTGTGCATACGCACAACAGCATGCGTACACACAAGCTGAGAAAACTCTTCTGGGTGTGCATACGCACAACCCTATGCGTACGCACACGGTTCTGTTTTTCAATGAAAACCTTGTTTTTAACCGTTTTACCTTCCCGACAAGCTTGTAAACTTCCATAGCGCTTGTTTAAGATCCCTTAGCTTGTTTTTAGGACTTGAAACATAGAGAATACTATAAGTGAGTTTAGCTAGGTAATGTCTGGTAAAATGTTAAAAGACGGAGACTTACGTTTTTGGAATATTGAAGATGGATTAGTTGAATGAGAGAAACGGTGACTTTGGTGTGGTTTGCCAGATGGGTAGAGTTATCTTGTGAACTAATGGAGAGCCAGATTGATGATGAATTGAAACATTGACGATGGATGATGAATTGGAATGAGTATAAACAGATTTATGCTTTGAGTTGTGCTGTATTTCTAAGTTGTTATGATTGGTAAGTCACTATGCACCTCGGGCAAGGGCTGTGGCAGTCTCTCGCTTGTCGAGGTAGTGGTGCCAGCGTAGGGGTTGAGGCAGTCTCCCGCCTACGTTGAGATGTGAGGACTGAGGCAGTCTCCCACTCACATAACCTTTCTGTTGCATGAGTGTGCAAAGCCTATATCTCTAGCGTGGTAGATTTCTTTGCTGCATGAGTGTGCAGAACCTATATCTCTGGGCGTGACAGGAAGGCTACATCCGGAAGGATGTGCCAGGTTGGCAATTATAGACCGACAAGTGATATCACGAGCCATTAGGACAGACATTCATCCTATGTATCTTCTACTTGTTTGTTTCCTTTGCTTAATTTCGGTTATGCCTAAATGAAACACATGTTTACTTGCTAACTGTTCTAATTGATGTATATGTACTTTACTTGTGCTTTACTTGTCTGCATTACTTGTGTTTTCTGCTGGGATTGAGGAGGTTCGGTAGGCAGTGGCGATGGGATTGCATGGAGGATAGATTGGCAAAGGCTGTGGGATACAGTAGTGTGATTAGTACTAGTTAGAAATCTCCTAAGTTAAGATAACCTTGTTTATTGTTTATGGTTTAAGTTATTTATTTTGCTAAGCTTGGATATCTGTATCAGTGTGAAGATCTAGGATTGCCTTTGGTGTCCTGGAACTTTACATCATATATATTGGGCACTGTTACCATACTAAGAACCTCTAGTTCTCATAGCATATGTTGTTGTTGTTTTTCAAATGCAGGTCATAACCTACCTCGGTGAGTTCCGAGATGGTGATAGAGTGGAGTATGGTTTCATCCTTGTTTTATTATGCTTTATTTTGATATAGTCACTCTCTCATCCATAGAATAGATCTTTGGAAGTTGGTGTCAAAAATTTGATTTCTGTGATATTGCAGAAATTGGGAGTTTTGGTTTGTGTGTGCACACACACTGTTGTGTGTGTGCTCTGAGCAGGGGCTATGTTTTGACTTGTGCATACGCACACCCTTTTACGCATGCATATCCTGGGAATTTTTGAAAGTGTGCGTACGCACCCTCTGGTGCGCACACACATACAGGGATATGCCTACTGTTGGGAGCGTTAGCATACTCAGGTGCGCACACACACCTTGTGAAATTTGCAAGTTGAGCATACGCATAGCATCGTGCACACGCACATGCTGGGAAGTGCCTTCTGTTGGGGGTATTCGCACGTATCCATACGTGCACTCAAAAGGGATAATTTTACCTTCTGTGCATATGCACACATCTATGCGTACGTACACTTTGAGAAACTTTTCTAGGAGTGTGTACACACAACCCTATGCATACGCACACTGCCCTATTTTTCAAAGAAAACCTTGTTTTTAACTATTTTACCTTCCCAGCATGCTTGTAAACTTCCATAACGCTTATCTAGGATGCCTTAACTTGTTTTTAGGATTTGGAATATAGAGAATACTATAAGTGGGTTTAACTAGATATTTTATGGTAAAAAGGTTAGAAGACGGAGACTTAGGTTTCTAGAGTACTGAGGACAGATTAGTCGAGTGAGAAGGCAAAGTACTGTAATGATGTTTAAGGTAATGTGTTCTAGAGTTACAGATTGATGGTGTTTGAGACGAGTCTAGGACTCGGAGCGGAAAGATGACTTTACCGAGTAGTGAAAATGGTTTGTGAAAGCCACCGATATATTGTTTTATACTGAGACTGTTGAGTCGCTATTTGCCTCGGGCAAGGGCTGTGGTAGTCTCTCGCTTGTCGAGGCCACAGCACCGGCGTAAGGACGGTGGTTAATCCCACTTACATTGAGATGTGAGGTTTAAGGTTGTATCCCACTCGCATAACCTTCTTTGCTGCATGAATGTGCAGAGCCTATATCTCTAGTGTAGCAGACTCCCTGCTGTATGAGTTTACGGGGCAGATTTCTCTACTACATGAGTGTGCAGAGCCTATATCTCTAAGCGTGGTAGGAAGGCTAAATCCGAGAGGATGTGTCAGTTTAGCATTTATAGACTGACAAGTGATATCACAAGCCAATAAGAAAGGCATTCATCATATGCATCTTCTACCTTTTTGATTGCTTTGCTTAATTTTTGTTATGCCTAAATGAATCTCATGTTTACTTGCTAACTGTTCTAATTGTGGTACATGTACTTTACTTATGCTTTACCAATCTACATTACTTGTGTTTGCTGTTGGGATTGAGGAGGTTTGGTAGGCGGTGGTAATGGGATTGCACAGAGGCTAGGTTGGCGAAGGCTGTGGGATACAACAGTATGATTAATACTAGCTTTAGAATTGTTGTAACCTCTGATTAACCTTTGCTTTACGACACGAGGTAAGGCTTAGGGTGATTAGGGAGTTACATTAAGTCAGCAAGGGTTTTAGGCAGGATTTTAGTAGATTAGAATGTGAATATACCTGAGGGGTGTCAGTCTATTTATAATAGATTTTTTTGACCACCTTTGTCGAAGTAGTTGATGACATGTCACCATGTCATGTTTTTCTATGCTTTTTCATGCAAGAAATTGATAATTAGTGCTTAATTATTACATTCTTTTGTGCTTAAATGGTATATTTCCTTGATCTTTTGATTTGATAAATTTTGTAGGAAATAAGAAGAAAAAAAAAGCAAAAAGGGCATAAAATAAGCTAAAAAGAAGAAAAGAGGAATTTTGGGCACGCTTTGAAAATTGAGCACGCTTTGGAACCTTAGGCCACGTCTTTAAAAGCGTGGCCCATGACCATGAAGCCTTGGCACATGCATCAATGCCATATGCATGCATGCATGAAAATGTTTAATGCAAGTGGCAAATAACGTTTGCGCCAACGTTTGTAGGAAACGTTGCTCCCCACAGCCTGAAGGGGTATACTTCCAACAAGAATAACTTGAGCTACAGAGCTTCAAATGAGGTGATTCTAAAACCATTGAAAAGTAGGAATCAAGAGCTTTCCAAGCATATATGACACTACATGGTGGACATAAAAATGGAGGGAGAAAACAGCCCCGAAAAGTGCATAAACAGACATGACACCAACCTGTAGTAAGGCCAGCTGACCTCTGCACCTTCGATGGAGTATAACTCGAGCTGTGGAGCTCCAAATGATGCGCTTCCAATGGCATTGGAAAGTAGACATTTAGGGCTTTCCAACGATATATAATAGTATGGGATGGACAGCACGTTCGAGCCTCCAAAACTGGCAATGTTCCCAACGTTTGCGTCAACGTTTGCCTCAAACGTGAGGTCAAACGTTGGCCACCTTTGAGCATGGAAGAGCACCCCTGATTGATGATTTAAATGAGCCACGTTTGTGCCAATGTTTACCTCAAACGTTAGGCCAAACGTTGGCTAGAAGAGCTACTTGGGAAAGGCCACGTTTGGGCTCACGTTTGACCTCAAACGTTGGCTCAAACGTGGATGACAGCAAGGGGCCGATCTGCATAATGGGTTTCACGAAGACGTTTGAGTCAACGTTTGCCTCAAACGTTGACTCAAACGTGAATTACTCAACAATCCAATTTGCACGCAGATTTCTCCTCAAGACCAAGGCCATCCGAATCCATCTTCAACCCAATTCCACTCCAAAGCAAGCAAAGCCCAATTGACATCACTTATAGGCACAAAGATCAGTTAGATTAGGATTTTTCATTTTGGAAATTTAATTTGTTTTCAACATCATTTTCATTTTCATTTTGCCTATATAAGGCATCATTTTCATTTTTAGAAGGAGGTGAGCTCCATCAGAGAGCACTAGGGAGCATTAGGATTTGAGAGTTCCCTTTCTTAGTTTTTATTTTTGTTTTGAATCTTGGGTTGAGAATTGAAGAAATTCTGTTTCAATCTCACCTTGAGAATTCTCTCTGTTTACTCGCCTGCATAATTTCAAGGAATTGTGATTTGGATCTAAATTTTCTTTACTGCTTTCCTCTCTATTTTCTTCTGCAATTATTCTCTGTTGGATCAAGGAAGGAATTGAGATCTAGACTTGGTCTCTAGTCTCATCCAACCCCTGAGATCTTCAACTTTCCTTTAGTTATTGCAATTGAGCTGCATTTACTTTCTGTTTGGTTCCTCAATTCAATTTACATTAAGCTTGCTGCAAATCTCATTTACATTTCCTGCACAATTTTAAATTCCTCTGCAATTGCTCTAAATTCTGATTCACTGCAATTTTGCTTCTCTATTTACATTGCTCTCAGTTTACTTTCCAGCAATTTAAGCTTTCTGCAGTTGCTCTAAGCCTTGATCTATTGCTTTATTTAATTTCCAGCACCCACTCCCATTTACATTTCATGCAATTTACATTTCTTGTCATTTAAGATTTTGCCAATTTACATTTCTTGCTCTTTAAGTTTCTGTCCAATTTACTTTCTGAAATTTTAAATTCCTTGTCATTTACATTCTGTTGGCTACAAATTCACACAATTCACTCAATGATAGCTTGACTAAACTAATCACCCACTAAAGTTTCTTGATCCATCAATCCCTGTGGGATCGACCTCACTCTAAGTGAGTTTTACTACTTGATGCGACCCGGTATACTTGCCGGTTAGATTTGTGTTTGGAAATTTATTTTTCCACAAAAACACCATCAGTAGTTCCACCTTTATTGATGGATAACTGTTCCCTTAATCTTGGGAGTTCATTAGGATCTATCTTTCATGGAAGATAGTGATAGTAGGCGAGATTCGAGGAGGCAGTTACTTACTTGTGTAAACCCTGGGTAAGTATTAAATAATTAACCATTAAATTAATTATTATTCAAAGAAATTAGGAAATTAAATTCAATATTCCATAAGAATAAAAAAAATTAAAATAAGAATTTTGATAATAATTTTAAAGATTTTGTCCCAAAATTGGGCCGTCGGGCCAAAATGGGTGAACTGGGCCCAACGGGGCCAAGCCCATGTACACAATCTATATATATATATATATATATATGCTTGCTTCAGCCTCCTCCTCTCCTAAAATTCATGAAACACGCTGCTTGAGGGAAGGGAAACCAGGGAAACCTAACTTTCATCCATTCCTAAATTTCAATTCCACATAACTTTCAATCCGGAGCTCCGTTTGACGAGCCGTTAGTGGCCACGCGTTTGTCTCAGAATCCTCTACAAAATCCATTGAACAATTTTGTAAGAAATTTGAGAGTTCGTGTCCAGTTCTCCCCCTCTTTAATTCATGATTTTGGATTTTTAGATGTTGAGGGATTTGGTGTTTTGATGACTTAGGTCTTAGGTGAACTCTAGCGGTGGGTAATCACCGGATTTTATCCATTTGACTCATGGGTATTAGTGAGCCCTATGTTGATTATTGTAACATTGTATGAATTAGATTGTGTATCTTGTTGAATTAGAGTTCAATTGGAAGGTTGAGACGAAATTCTAATGGTTAAACTTGTGAAATTGGCATATGGAAGCTTGAAGTTGTAAAAAGAGAGGTTTTTTAGGTGTTCCACGCTTAGGGAGAAATCAACCAAGGGATGGTTTTACTTTCTCGTAGTTAATATATAATGTAACGTGAAAACCTAGACTAATTGACCGTAGGATAGGTTGAATGTTGTGAACTTGATAATGTTAGTATTTGGTAACATATTGAGTTTGTTATAAGCTTGATAAACCCCAAATTTAGGCTTTATCATATGTTAAATTTAGTAAATTTTATCAACTTATCTCACATTTATTTAAGATTAAAAACATACTTTTTAGACTTTTAATTTGCTAAATTTAATTCACTTTAATTCCACTTGATGCCTTGATATGTTTGTTTAGTGATTTTAGGCTTAGGAGGCAAAGATTGGATTGAAGAAGTGAAGAAAAAGTATGCAAAGTGAAGAATTTATGAAGAAATGAAGATTTGTTGGAATTCATGGCCACGCATACGCATGAGTGAGAGTTTCGTCAAGCCACGTGTATGCGTGACACTTGTCATGTGACCAACTTAAAAAAAATGTGGCTGACAATTTCTGAGCTCATCCAAGCCCAAATCCAACTTATTTCTAAAGTATTTGAAGCCAAATTCAAGAAGGAACAAGGGGAGAGCAATTAGTGTAGCTTAGGAATCATGCTTTAGGTCATTTTCTAGAGAGAGAAGCTCCCTCTTCTATCTAGAATTAGGATAGATTTAACTTAATTTCATCTTAGATTTAGGTTTTATTTCCTGTCTTGATCTAATTTAATTACTTTTTCTTGTTTTATTGCCTTGATTCTCTTAGTTTTACTTGTTATTTCTTGTATTTGGGCGACTTTTATGTTATTGAACTCTTGTTGATTTTCATTTTCATTTATGCAATTTTGATGTTTTTATGTTATTGATGTTTATTTGAGTTATTGTTATTGATTTCTTGATTTAGGTTGTTTTAGATTTTATATTTCTTACTATTTTAATATGCCTTTCTTTTTTGCATGTTAAGTGTTTGTTAAAATGTCTCCTTTAGTTTTAGAGTAGATTGTAGGCATTCTTGGCTTGGACGGAGGAGTTTAGTAATCTTGAGTCATTAATACCCAACATATATTTTGGTGATCCAGAGTTGTTAGTTAATCTTGTTTCCATTGATGCTACTTATGGATTGGTATTAACTAGGCCTGTTTGACTTTCTCTCAATATGGAGATAACATAATAGGCTTAGCTCTTGGTAATTATTGTGTTATGATTAATGACTAGGATGGAAAACCTTGATTCTCAATCCTTGCCATGAATGCCTCTTTAGCATTTGTTATCTTTAATTGTTTGCTTTATTTTATTGTCATTTAAATTCATGTCTTCTCATATGCAAACCCCCTTGAACCTCATAACCGATAACATGCACACGTCACTGCAATTCCTTTAAGAAACGATCCGAGATCTTTGGTTATTATTGGTTTGCGTTGTGACAAATAAAATTAAACTCTTATGCGAGTCGATTGTTGGTTTGGAATTATACTTTCAACGAAGAGATTCTTTTATTTGCTTCTTGAAATTCTTGATATACATGCTATACATGTGCTTTACTTGTATTATTATTACTTGTGTTTTCTAGTGGAATTTAGGAGGTTTGGAAGGCGGTAGCGAAGGGATCACATGGAGGTTAGGCTGGTGACGGCTGTAGGACAGCGGTGTGAATGATAGTTTAGAAATTCCTTAAGCTAGATCACTCGTATTTTTCATTATGGTTTTAAAGTATGATTTTAAGTTTTAGTATGCTTTAAGTTGAATCTCATGATGGATATGAAGCTCTAGGATTGCCTCTGGAATCCCGGAGTCTTATATCTTACATTACTGGGCACTATTACCAAACTGAGAACCTCGGGTTCTCATTCCATACTTTGTTGTTGTTTTTCAGATGCAGGTCGCAACCCACCTCGGTGAGTTGCTTTATGGTGACTGAACGGAGGACCTTTATCATGTTTTGTAGTCTTTTGGTTATTTTGATTTATTTCTCTCACTTTTGTATTTATATTGCCTTAGAAGCGTACTTTGAGAGTGGTATTTTGTTTAAGCTGTTTTACTTCAAAACTCTGTATGTCTGTATATACTAGTCGGCTTAAACTCTGTAGGTTGCGGCTAGTTCCTTATGACTATTATACTCTTATATCTATATATTTTCTATTCTCATGTATCTATATCTTATGCCTTAAGTTTGTGTAGTTTTGCGTGAACATTTCGTGCTTTTGTAATTCCATATTTGAGCTTATTTCTTCATCGGGCTTCTAGAATTATTATTCCTTATATATATATATATATATATATATATATATATATAAGCATTAGCATTGTCGTGACCTCTGATTAACCTTTGCTTTACGGTACTAGGTAAGGCTTAGAGTAATTAGGGTGTTACAGTAGACCATGCTTGCTATGTGATAGATTTCAACTTCTATCACTAATTTTCTTAAGTTGTATAGCACCCATGTTCCACATTCTATGTCAATTAGGCCATGCGAACTAAACTTCACAGTGTATCATTGATTGATGTGTAAATTTCATATTTTATTTGGTTAATTGAATTCTCTTGCACATCAATCAATGTCCACTCTATCCATTTCACAATTGCTTGATTCTTGCTTGAATAATTTTATGCTCCTTTATGACTTGTTTGTTATCTTAACCTACAAGTTTCCTTTAAAGTATTTGAAGTACACTAGAATGAGTGAAGTACATACTTCTTCTGTGTAATTGTGACATAGCTTTTCATGCTAGTGTGTGTGTTTTAAACTGTCCACAAACTTAGAATTGACAACTTGTTTCATTTATGTCACAAACTGATTCACTCACTTCATTTTAGTGATCATCACCTCATTCCAACAATCTATGCTTCCTTACTTTTGCATTTACTCATCTTAATATCTTGATTTTTATCTTTCAAGATGACCCACCATAAGCAAAAAGGGAAGCAGAAGAAAGAATATGTAGTAGCCGGTTGATCCACCAGCTGAAGGTGGCAATCCATGTAGTTGCCGTACCCCTTTTTTCATCTTTGAATGCACCAAGGACGGTGCAAACTTTTAAGTGTGGGGAGGTCTTCTGACCAATTTGGCCGATTTTTGGGTGAAAATTTCTAATCTAGACACTTTCACATTTCATTTATTTTTCTTCTATGACTAGGTCTTTTAGAATTCTTAGTTGCATTTTTTTCTTAGTTGATTGCATTTCTTTTCATATATACATACATATATATAATAAGCTTAGTCAAAATAATAAAAATTTTCAAGGAATTTATATATAGGGAACCCCAATTGATTTGAGTAAAAATTGTTTATTGAACTTGCTTGAATTACATATTGTGGAACATGTCTTTGACCTAAGAACACATAAGCTTGTGAGTTTTTTAGCCTAATTGTGTGATTACAACATATAACCACTTTTTTCATTCTTATGTGTATTATTCTCTTTCTATGATTGCAATCTTTGATTTTTTTTTATTCTTTATGTCCATTATTTTGCGTATGAATGCATTTATATGATTGATGCCTTTATTTCATTAGAGCTCACTTACCCAAATGGCCTTACCCTTTCATCCACGTTTATTAACCGATTTTGAGCATGTTTAGTGCTTTTTGTTCTTAATTTTAGCACATCACTATCTCTAAATGAAAAATAATAAATGTCCTTAATTTTGATCTTTGATTAGCTTAGGCTAGTGAGAGTGTTTATCATTCAAGTGTTGGAAATTTAGGGAACATTGCTTGAGATAAAAGTATATTTTTGAGTTTTCATTAAAAATCTTGGAAGTTGGGTACATACTCATGAATTGAATGTTGAACCATATGCCTTAATTTTTTTGTATATATCATGTTATTGAAAAGAAAAAAAAGAAAAGAAATATAAAAAAAAGGAAAAGAAAAAGAAAAAATAATAATAATAAAAAAGGGGACAAAATGTCCTAAAGTAAAGTAATTATAACAATGCATATCTGTTGTGATTAAAAAGAGAATTCATGAGTGTGTGAAAAAGTGTATAATGGGTAGTTAGGTTTGCATTTGAATTGTATAGGTTGTTATATGTATTAGGTGAGAGTTTAGGTTAATCAAAGATGCAAATTTCAAGCTCACTTTGCCATATATATCCTTACCTGGACCCTAGCCCCATTACAACCTTTTGAAAAGTCCTCATGATATTTGTATGCATGTATTGAATAATTGTTGATTGTTAGATGAAAAAAATCTTAGAAAGCAAGATTAGAAGAGAATTGAAAGAAACAACCCTATACACTTGAGCGATTAGAAAGTATACACATCCGTTGAGGGGTTCGATTACTCAATTTTATGGTTCCACCTGTGATTATCTAAATCTTGCAAGTTTGTAAACTCCTTTCAACAACTCTAATCAATTGTTGGATTTGACTTGGGTGTGATTGCTTTAGCCTTTATGTTCATATATGTATTCTTGGAAATTGATTTATTTTGACCAAGTAGTTGCATGCATTGCATACAGGTAGTTTACTTGGATAGAATAAATGTTAATACCCCTTTCTTGTATCTTTCTTGGTTTAGCATGAGGACATGCTTGGTTTAAGTGTGGGGAGGTTGATAAACCCTAATATTAGGCTTTATCTTGTGTTAAATTTAGTGAATTTTACCCATTTATCTCACATTTATTCAATGAAATAGTATAATTTTGTGAATTTCTCCTAAATTGTGCTTACGATTAAAAACATGCTTTTTAGGCTTTTAATTTGCTAAATTTAATTCAATTTGATTCCACTCGATGTCTTGATGTGTTTGTTTAGTGATTTCAGGCTTAGGAGGCAAAGATTGGATTGAAGAAATGAAGACAAAGCATGCAAAGTGGAGAATTCATGAAGAAATGAGGATTTGGTGGAAATCATGGCCACGCATACGCATGACTCATGCGTACGCGTGAGTAAGAGTTTCGTAAGGCCACGTGTATGCGTGACCCATGCATACGTGTGAGACTTGTTACGTGACCAACTTAAAGAAAATGTGGCTAGCAATTTCTGAGCTCATCCAAGCCAAAATCCAACTTATTTCTGAAGTATTTGAAGCCAAATTCAAGAAGGAACAAGGGGGGAGCAATTAGTGTAGCTTAGGAACCATGCTTTAGGTCATTTTCTAGAGAGAGAAGCTACCTCTTCTCTCAAGAATTAGAGTAGATTTAGGTTAATTTCATCTTAGATTTAGGTTTTATTTCTTGTCTTGATCCAGTTTAACTACTTTTCCTTGTTTTATTGCCTTGATTCTGTTAGTTTTACTTGTTATTTCTTGTATTTGGGCTACTTTTATGTTATTGAACTCTTGTTGATTTTTATTTCCATTTATGCAATTTTGATGTTTATATATTATTGATTTTTATTTGAGTTATTATTATTGATTTCTTGCATTGGATAGTTTTGGATTTTATATTTCTTGCTATTTTAATATGCCTTTCTTTTATGCATGTTAATTGTTTGTTAAAATGTCTCTTTTATTTTTAGAGTAGATTTTCAACATTCTTGGCTTGGAAGGAGGAGTTTGGTAATCTTGAGTCATTAATACCCAACATATGTTGGTGATTTAGAGTTGTTAGTTAATCTTGTTTCCATTGATGCTACTTATGGATTGGGATTTATTAGGCTTACTTGACTTTCTCTCAATATGGAGATAACATAATAGGCTTAGCTCTTGGTAATTATTGTGTTATGATTAATGACTAGGATGGAAAACCTTGATTCTCAATCCTTGCCATGCATGCCTCTTTAGTATTTGTTATCTTTAGTTGTTTTTTTTATTTTATTGTCATTTAAAATCTTGTCTTCTCATATGCAAACCCCCTTGAACCTCATAACCAATAACATGCATACATCACTTCAATTCCTTTGAGAGATGATCCGAGATCTAATACACTCGGTTATTATTGGTTTGCATTGTAACAAACAAAATTAAACTCTGATGCGAGTCGATTGTTGGTCTGGAACTGTACTTGCAACGAAGAGATTCTTTTATTCAAAAGAAATTCCGAATCGACGATTGCTCTACCATCAGAGCTTGTGATGATGATTGATGAGGATGATGATTATGGTTTGGATGTCGATTTATACATGAATGAGTTATGTTGTTTGAAATGTGGAATGTTAGGATGAAATTGATACAAGCGAGTATTGATATGTTGTGAAAGAGATAGATTGGATATAGGGGTTGTTTTGGTCATAATTGATGTTGTTTTGAAATGGAAAACTTTGGGTTGGGTTGAGGTTTTGCTAAAAATAGAAGTTTGGTACTTTTGATAACAACGGATTTTTAACCAAACTTCGGCAGGCCATAACTCGGCTTTCGGACCCTCAATTTTTTTCCAACTTATTTCAAATGAAAACTGGGTCCGTGAAGTTTATGCCATTTGAAGAATGAACTAAAAATAATTTTTTTATGAAAAATTTATGCTAATCAGAAGTTTGGTGTGCAAAAGTGATTTTTGCAGAACTTAACAACTTTTTATCATTTTGAAAGGAGTATGCAAACACACACGTGACGTGGACCCTAGGCTCTGCCCAAACGTGCCGCATACACAGGCGTGTGCATGCGTATGAAAATGGGGGGAGTTTACAGGCTTACGTATGCGGGCAGTATCACGCGACGCAGGATGGTTTCCCTGTCCGAGGGGCTCGTATACGCCGACATGAGCCGCGTACGCGAGATAGGCAAAAGATACCCCCGTGTCGGGTTCTGGCAAAATAACTGATACATGAGCTCACAGCGAGTGGGAAAGGCATTCATCATATGCATTTGTATGTCTTGTATGAGTGTGCAAATGTTTTGGCTTGCCAAATTGATTATATGTGATTAACTGCTACCTGATCTGTTTGCTGTAACTGTTATCTATACTTGTATTTTCCTTGATTGTATTGTATGTCTTTGCAACTGAGATATCCTTCATGCTGGTGGACGTGATGCTGAGGGTTGTTCCACCAGGTGTATTGGAGGGTTGGAGGAGACGGAAAGTGATGTGTTAGGTTAAAGATAGGTTTAGGACTTGGTTACCTTAGACAACCACCCTAATTTCTGGTATAGTATATTTCATTAAGTTTAAATCTGAGTGTTGGAGTTCTAGGATTACCTCTGGCTTTTTTGGGACTTTATACATTATGTATGTAGGTACCTTAACCATACTGAGAACCCTGGTTCTCATTCCATACATGTATTATTGTTTTCAGATGCAGGACGCGAGGCACCGCACTAAGCATTCTGGGGACTCTGGGAAGTGAAGAACTATCTTTGGACTCAGTGTTTGTATTTTGTTTATATGTATATATGTATATGGATTCTCCACCTTATATATTGATGAGCGGATAATTTATACGCTTTTTGACATTGTTTTTAGTATGTTTTTAGTAGGATCTAGTTACTTTTAGGGATGTTTTTAATAGATTTTGTGTTAAATTCACATTTCTGGACTTTACTATGAGTTTGTGTGTTTTCCTATGATTTCAGGTATTTTCTGGCTGAAATTGAGGGACTTGAGCAAAAATCAGATTCAGAGGTTGAAAAAGGACTGCTGATGCTGTTGGATTCTGACCTCCCTGCACTCAAAGTGGATTTTCTGGAGCTACAGAACTCGAAATGGCGCGCTTCCAATTGCGTTGGAAAGTAGACATCCAGGACTTTCCAGCAATATATAATAGTCCATACTTTGGCCAAGAATTGACGACTTAAACTGGCGTTCAACGCCAGCCTTCTGCCCAAATCTGGCGTCCAGCGCCAGAAAAGGATCCAAAACCAGAGTTGAACGCCCAAACTGGCATAGAAACTGGCGTTCAACTCCACAAATGGCCTCTGCATGTGTAACACTCAAGCCCAAGCCCAAGCACACACCAAGTGGGCCCCAGAAGTGGATTTGTACATCAATTACTTACTCATGTAAACCCTAGTGACTAGTTTATTATAAATAGGACCTCTTACTATTGTATTAGGCATCCTGGATTGTATTTTGATCCTGTGATCTCGTTTAGGGAGGCTGGCCTTCTCGGCCATGCCTGGACTTTTCGCTTATGTATTTTCAACGGTAGAGTTTCTACACTCCATAGATTAAGGTGTGGAGCTCTGCTGTTCCTCAAAGATTAATGCAAAGTACTACTGTTTTCTCTTCAATTCTTCTTATTTCGCTTCTAAGATATCCATTCGCACCCAAGAACGTGATGAAGGTGATGATTATGTGTGACGCTCATCATCCTTCCCTCTTATGAACGCGTGCCTGACAAACACTTCTGTTCTACATGAATTAAGCTAGAATGAATATCTCTTAGATCTCCTAACCAGAATCTTCGTGGCGTACGCTAGAATGATGGCGGCATTCAAGAGAATCCGGAAGGTCTAAACCTTGTCTGTGGTATTCTGAGTAGGATTCAATGATTGAATGACTGTGACGAGCTTCAAACTCGCGATTGTTGGGCGTTAGTGACAGACGCAAAAGGAGGGTGAATCCTATTCCAGCATGATCGAGAACCGACAGATGAATAGCCGTGCCGTGACAGGGTGCGTGAGAATATGATTCACTGAGAAGAGGGGATATAGCCACTGACAACGGTGATGCCCTTGCATACAGCCAGCCATGGAAAGGAGTAAGACTGATTGGATGAAGATAGCAGGAAAGTAGAGGTTCAGAGGAACGAAAAGCATCTCCATTCGCTTATCTGAAATTCCTGCCAATGAATCTACATAAGTATCTCTATCCCTTTTATTGTTTATTTTAATCTAATAAAGTATCATGTTTAAATCCGCCTGACTGAGATTTGCAAGGTGACCATAGCTTGCTTCAAGCCAACAATCTCTGTGGGATCGACCCTTACTCACGTAAGGTTTATTACTTGGACGACCCAGTACACTTGCTGGTTAGTTGAACGGAGTTGTGTCCACACATAGTAAAGAGCCATAATAATGATTCCATACAATAACAAAGAGTACTACATTAATGAGATCACAATTTCGTCCACCATATATTGATAAACCCCAATTTTAGGGTTTATCTTGTGTAGAATTTGGGGGGTTTTATCAATATTCTTTCACACTTATTCATATAAAATGCATAGTTTTGTGTCTCCTTCCTTATTTTGCTTCATGGTTGTAAACATGCTTCTTTGACATTAAAAATGCTATATTTTAATCCTCTTCTATTACCATTTGATGCCGTGATATATTTGTTAGGTGATTTTGGAGTTTATAGGGCAAGAATGGCCTAGAAGAGAGAAAGGAAGCATGCATAAGTGGAAGGAACATGAAGAATGGAGCTTTGGAGAATTGGCTGCGACGCGCACGCGTGGGAGCAAGTTGCTGGGGTTGGCGCGCAAAAGTTGACGCATTCGCGTGGCTGAGCAAAAATCCCATCTACGCGTACGCGTGCCTGATGCATACGCGTGGCTTGCAAAACTCAGATAACGCGTACGCGTGGCCGCCGTGCACGCGTGACGCTTGGCACGTGACTTCATTAGTGAAATCATAGTTGGCAATTTCTGAAGAGCTCCAGGCCCAATCTGAGGTGAATTCTGGAGAGAAAAGACCCAAGGAAGCAAGGAAGAATGGGAGATTCACACATTAGAGAATTTTTAGCTAGTTTTTGAGTTCATGTTTCTAGAGAGAGAAATTCTCACTTCTCTCTAGGTTTTAGCCTTCTCAATTTCAATTTCACTTGGATCTTTTGGTTAGATCTTTTTTGAATTCAATTTTACATTGCTTTAATTTGTAGATCTCATTCTCCTACTCTCATTTAGTGTTCTTGTTACTTTAGTTATTTTGGATCTTGGATTTGGATCTTGTTTACATTGATTTTTATTAATGCATTGAGGAACTTCATGTTCATTATTTCTAATTGCTTCATTGTTATTAATTGTTTGTAATAGATAGCTTTCGTTTGAATTCCATTCTCAAATTAACAATGTCTTTCATTCTTGCTCACCAAGTGTTTGAGAAAATGTTAATTGTAGTTATGGAGTAGATTTTCACTCTTGGCTTGGGGGTTAGATAATTGGAGACACTTGAATTGTCAAAGTCCTTTGTTGATTGACAGTTGGAAATTGCTAGTTGATTTGAATGCCACTAAAGCTAGTCTTTCGTTAGGATTTGACTAGGACTTGTGGACTCAAATTGATTATCTCCACTTGACTTTCCTTAATATTTAGAGGTTAACTAAGTGGAGCAATAGCCAATTATTGTCACAATTGATGGAGGCAATGATGATAGGAATTCCAATTCCCACTCCTAGCCAAGGATTTTACATTGATTGATTGTCATTCACCCTTGTTAGTTTAATTTCTCGGTTTCCCGAGTCCAATTGTTAGTTGCTCATTGTTTTAATTCAAGTTCATTTACTTTTCTTGTGTTCAACTCCAAAATACCAAGAGAACTCCTAACCAATGATGTGCATCTTAGGGCAACTCCTAGGGAGAACGACCCGGGATTCTACTCCCGGTTATTGATTTTGAATTGTGGTGACACATTTTCTAAATTTGGTGTGGGATATCTTGTTAGTTTAGACTATACTCACGACAAAATTTATGGGAAAATTCTAGATGATACGTAAAAATTTATTTTCACGTATAACTTACTGGCAAGTATACCGGGTCACATCAAGTAGTAAAACTCACTAAGAGTGAGGTCGATCCCACGAGGATTAAAGGATTAAGCAATCAATAGTTAGTTGATTATTCTAGTTAGACGGTTCATATTGGAGTGATGAGCAATAGGAAATAATAAATAAAAGCAATAAAGAGCAGAAAAAGTAAATGGCAAGAATTTAAAGTGCCGGAAAATTAAAGAGCAAGAGAAGTAAAGTACGGGAAAGTACAGTGCAAGAAATAAAAGTACAAGGAAATAAAATGCAAGAAAGTAAATGACGAAAAGTAGAGATGGCAAACATAAGGGATTGGAGTGTTGATTCCTCTTGAATTAATGGGTCTCACTCCTTCTCAATCATGTAAGATATATCCATGGAAGATTGTAAATAATTGGGTCCCAATCTCTTAGTGACTCAATTTCTCTCAACACAATCAATTGCCACTCTCGTGATCTAATTGGTTATGAGAAGAGATGAAGTTAAATTTCTAATCCAAAAACCACACAACCCTCAAGACCTCAATTCAAAGTGGTTACATCTCACATAACAACCAAGAATGTATTGATCAAGAAGATTATGAGAGAAGAGCCTCAAACTGAATTCCATGATCCCTTTCTCTAGGCTCACATGTAATTCAAGTAGATCTAATCCCCCTCTCGGTAGTAATTGGATCTATGAAGCACAAAGACTCTCTCTTAGATAAACAAACATGATTTCTAATCTCATGCTATATAAATCCAAAGACTTCAATATTAGAGTGGTTACATGTCACATACTGAACTCTAAATCAAGAACAACTTTATTATGCCAAGAGAGCTCAAACTGAATCCTATGATCCCTCCCTAGAGGCTCACAATAGGATTCTAATAGATCCAAGGATCTTTGAAGAACAAAACTCTCCTTCAAGGATTCTAACAGATATCCAAGTATGAAGATAGAGTGAAGAAGAGAAGAAGAAACAAACATCAATTCAATTGAAATTGAAACAGAGCTCCTTTCCCAAATGCAGAAGGAATGAAGTGGTTATTACTCTCAACAAAAAACTGAAGTGTGTGAAAATAAAATGAAAGATTAAGGATTCCAAATTGAAAATGACAATTGACAATTCATAAATGAAAATTACAATTGGAAACTAAACTACTGTAAAGGATGAAGAGAAGAGAAAGGGAAGAAGAGTGTATGGGGGGATGGGTCCGAAGACCTACTCCTCCTGGAGTGTGCCAATTCACGGAATTTCAAATTGGTCTTCACTCTCTCCCCCTTCAGTGTCCAGAGTGCCTAATTCTATGAAACTAATGCCTTTATATCGGCTTACCTAAATTACAAATTGAAATGAAATTGAAAACAACTTACAATCAAATAAAAAATCACTATTCTAGATGATTGTTGTGGCCTTGATTGGTTGACAATTGTGGGCTTGCTTGCTAGTATAAGTGGACTTGGAGTGATGTTAATTGAGCAAAAGGGCGTTTCCAGGTGAACGTAGCACTTTTGAGGACAACGTAGCATTTTGGCACTTCCACGCGTACCTATCGCTTTCAGCGCTCTTAAGAAGAGCGTAGTGTTCGCGTCAAGAGCGCTCTTCCACGCGTACGCGTGGCCCTTCAAAAATGCC
Source organism: Arachis hypogaea (assembly GCF_003086295.3). Taxonomy (NCBI): domain Eukaryota; kingdom Viridiplantae; phylum Streptophyta; class Magnoliopsida; order Fabales; family Fabaceae; genus Arachis; species Arachis hypogaea. Next base: position 75,027,806 of record NC_092055.1, read on the forward strand.
ACTCTAACACGTACGCGTCACTAGCCAAATTTTTCCACTCCATTATCGCAGGCGCTCTTGGGTGAAGAACGTAGCGCTCTTCCTGTGCTATTGCATAGCACTCTTTAGGAAGAACGGAGCACCAAGCTTCCTCGATTTAATCATGGGCTACGCTTTTAAAAGCGTGTCCTAAGGTCCCCAAACATGCTCAGGCTTCAAAGTGTATCCAAAAATTCTTTTCTTTTTTTGAGCTTAATTTGTCCTTTTTTGCTTCTTTTTCTACTTATTTCCTACAAAATTTATCAAATCAAAAGATCAAAGTAATATACTATTTAAGCACTAAAACATTCAATAATTAAGCATTAAACATTAATTCTTGTATGAAAAAACATAGAAAAACACAACATTATGCGCAGTCATCAAAACACCAAACTTAAATCTTGCTTGTCCCCAAGCAAGAAAAGAACTATGCACAAAGAATTCTCTTAATTGGAATGTATTGAAGAATTGCTCATGATGCCTTAGTGGGTGAAGTGATTAAGTGAAAGTGGGGTGAACTCCAATTTGTATGCTTATGCAAGGATTTCAGTGCTCGTTAGTCCTTACATTTTGGAAGTCGTAGATCTTAGGACTTTCATTCAAATGATATTATGGAAGTCTCTTTAGAGATTGTCACCTTGAAGCAGCACTTATTTTCTAGCATTTTTCTTTCTTTTTGGATTTTGGCCTCGACTCTAAGTGTCATGTCTCAAAGCGGCTCTTTAGGTAAGCGTTCAATCAATACTCCCAAACCAGTTGGTCTAAGGTATTAGGTGTTGATGCACCCCTTAGGATTTACTTGCTCAAGCCTCTCTCTTTGACACCAATCTACCCCAAGCATTTAACAAGGATAACAACTCTTTGAGTTCTTAATTCTTTCTTTTTCTTCCTAGTAATTGATGCTCAGAGCCTTGGGCTTCTTCTTTGTTTTTCTTTTTCTTTTTCTTTTGTTTTCTTTTATTATTGCTTTTTGAATCAATAGATGTTTGAGAATTTCCATAATACTTCTCTAAACTTCCTTTCCTATCTATGAGCTACCATGCAAGTTTTCACAAACATGCAACCTCAATACACAATCATACAATCAGAACCTCCACTCCTCTTAATCTTTTGCTTGCCCCAAGATTTATAAAATTTTTCAGCATTTTCCTTTCAAAAGAATGATTTCTTTGTTGCATTCTTAGAGATATTGGGTGCAAGTAAAATTCAAGATGGTAGTCATAATGTCACAGCAACATGTTCCAATTCAATTTTCAAACTATGCTTATTCATAGCACACATGCATACAGATAAGATAATAGACAATCATGCAACTGAATGTACTGGGAACAATTAAGAGAAAAAGAACTTTACCACCTTGTAGTTCATCTTCACTATTGTTGTCATTTACCTCCTATTCTTTCCCTCCCCATACCAAACTTAAAATGATTGCTTATCCTCAAGCAACAAATAAAACAGTGGTGACAGGGTTTGTGATGGGTCATGAGTGTCTTAAAAAATAGAATGTCAGTAGTACATGTGTTTAAGCAAGCAAAATTAAAAATAACAATGTAGGCACAAGAAACAGAGACATTGTGATTGCAAAAACAAGTGGGCTGTGCATGATACATTGCATGAAAGATAAGTGGCACACCAAACTTAGTGTGACACTTTCACTTGGAATTGATGCAAGTATCTAATAAAGATTGGAAACAAATTTTGTTGCATAGCAACACCAAACTTAGAATGCAATCATATGTCAATTTATTTGAAATAAGACTAAGCAAAAGAAACTGTTGTATGTTAATAACACAATCACTAAGAGAAAATTTTTCACGAGTAAAGGTTTCTTGGGGAGGCATTAACACAAACAGTTGGAGACAATAAAAGAAAGTATTAAAAACAAAGAAATGACTAAAACAAAGAGAAAGAAAAAGTGTCTAATCTAGGTAATCAACCACCGGTAGATTGTTAATCACAATTAATCCCCAACAACGGTGCCCAAAACTTGATATGTAAAAATCTATTTTCACGTATAACTTACCGGCAAGTATACCGGGTCGCATCAAGTAATAAAATGCACTAAGAGTGAGGTCGATCCCACGAGGATTAAAGGATTAAGCAATCAATAGTTAGTTGATTATTCTAGTTAGACGGTTTATATTGGAGTGATGAGCAACAGGAAATAATAACTGAAAGCAATAAAGAGCAGGAAAAGTAAATGGAAAGAATATAAAGTGCCAGAAAATTAAAGAGCAAGAGAAGTAAAGAACGGGAAAGTACAATGCAAGAAATAAAAGTACAAGGAAATAAATGGCAAGAAAGTAAATAATGGAAATTAAGGATGGCAAACATAAGGATTGGAGATGTTGATTCCTCTTGAATTAATGGATCTCACTCCTTCTCAATCATGTAAGATAGATCCATGGCAGATTGTAAATAATTGGGTCCCAATCTCTTGGTGACTCAATTTCTCCCAATACAATCAATTGCCACTCTCGTGATCTAATTGGTCATGAGAAGAGATGAAGTTCAATTTCGAATCCAAAAGCCACACAACCCTCAAGACCTCAATTCAAAGTGGTTACATCTCACATACCAACCAAGAATGCATTGATCAAGAAGATTATGAGAGAAGAGCCTCAAACTGAATTTCATGATCCCTTTCTCAAGGCTCACATGTAATTCAAGTAGATCCAATCCCCCTCTCGGTAGTAATTGGATCTATGAAGCACAAAGACTCTCTCTTAGATAAACGAACAAGATTTCTAATCTCATACTACATAAATCCAAAGACTTCAATATTAGAGTGGTTACATGTCACATACCAATCTCTAAATCAAGACCAACTTCATTATGCCAAGAGAGCTCAAACTGAATCCTATGATCCCTCCCTAGAGGCTCACAATAGGATTCTAATAGATCCAAGGCTCTTTGAAGAACAAAACTCTCCTACAAGGATTCTAATAGATATCCAAGTATGAAGATAGAGTGAATAAGAGAAGAAAAAATAAATATCAATTCAATTGAAATTGAAACAGAGCTCCTTTCCCGAATGCAGAGGGAATTAAGTGGTCATTGCTTTCAACAGAAAACTAAAGTACGTGAAAGTAAAATGAAAGATTAAGTATTCAAAATTGAAAATGACAATTGACAATTCATAAATGAAAATTACAACTGAAAACTAAACTACTGTAAAGGAAGAAGAGAAGAGAAAGAGAATAAGAGTGTATGCGGGGAGGAGTACGAAGACCCACTCCATTTGGAGTGTGCCAATTCACAGAATTTCAAATTGGTCTTCACTCTCTCCCCCTTTAGTGTCCAGAGTGCCTAATTCTATGAAACTAATGCCTTTATATAGGCTTACCTAAATTACAAATTGAAATGAAATTGAAAACAAATTACAATCAAATGAAAATTCACTATTCTAGATGATTGTTGTGGCCTTGATTGGTTGACAATTGTGGGCTTGCTTGCTTGAAGTATAAGTGGACTTGGAGTGATGTTAATTGAGAAAAAGGGGGCTTCCAGGAGAACGTAGCACTTTTGAGGACAACGTAGCATTTTTGCACCCACGCATACGTGTCCCCCATGCATACGCGCCATTCAGCATTTTGGCACTTCCACGCTTATGCGTCGCCTTCAGCGCTCTTAAGAAGAGCATAGCATTCGCGTCAAGAGCACTCTTCCACGCGTACGCGTCACCCACGCGTACGCGTGGCCCTTCAAAAATGCCACTTTCACGCTGCGCTTCATTGACACGTTCAGGTGCTTCTTCAGAAATGTCACTCCGACGCGTACACATCGCCCTCGCGTACACGTCACTAGCCAAATTTTTCCACTCCGTTATCGCAGGCGCTCTTGGGTGAAGAACGTAGCACTCTTCCTATGCTATTGCATAGCGCTCTTTGAGAAGAACGGAGCGCCAAGCTTCCTTGATTTAATCATGGGCCACGCTTTTAAAAGCATTGTCTAAGGTTCCCAAACATGTTCAGGCTTCAAGGTGTATCCAAAAATTCTTCTTTTCTTTTTCTAAGCTTAATTTGTGCTTTTTTGCTTCTTTTTCTACTTATTTCCTACAAAATTTATCAAATCAAAAGATCAAAGCAATATACTATTTAAGCACTAAAACATTCAATAATTAAGTATTAAACATTAATTGTTGTATGAAAAAGCATAGAAAAACACAACATAATGCGCAGTCATCACTTGACCGACATAAAATCTCACATCAAATATATTCTGGTTTGTCCCTCCTAGAGGCTAACTCGGAGAAACAGGAGTTTTGCCATATATTTTGGGTTACTGTTGGGATTATTTATAAATCTATATATGTACTCTTGTCAGCCTTTGCTTCGTAGGCCGAGCCTAGAGCTTGTTATTTGTATCTTCGGAACTCTGATCTTTTAAATACATTATCTTTTCCACTCAGTCTTATCTATTTTTCTATGTTTATCCGATCGTGAGTGATACGCTTTAAAATTTTGTGGGTTTTGCCTAAGCTCTTCTTACAAGGCTCCTAGAAACATTCTTCCAACTATATCTATGTATATATTTTATTTTAGAGTTTGTAATAACTCACCACCTCTATTTTACGACTTAAGTAAAGCTCTGTGTGGTAGGTTGTTACAGCTTGGGCAAGTAGAGCTGGGCTCCCTTCGTTGTGTCTGACCTTTGAAAAGAGGTTGGGTATATGGCAGAGGCTACCCCTTTGGGTCGGGCATTTTGTCCTTGTTGGGCCTAGCTTTTATGTTTTGGGCCAGGGTATGGACAATACCCCTGCTTGATTCCGAGCTTTCAAGAGGTCGAATTCAAGCATTTTACAGCTTCAGTTTCGACGTCGGGTACACCGCCTTCAAGAGGTCGGGTAGTTGATGTGTTTTAAAATTTTGAACGTTTCCTGTTAAAATAAGAGGCAAATATTACATGGCAGTTCCCTTGGAATCCACGCTTGACTTTAAACAGGGGTGCAAAGATGTCCGTTTTTCCCTTCCCTCTTTTTAAAATGCTTCGGGCTCTCCTTCTTCTCCTTTTTCCATTTCTGAAAACGTTTCATTAGCTTCGCTCATCACAAAAAAATTCTTCTTTTTCTTTCTTTGATTCTTGCTTTATAACCACCTTTTAGTTCCAAGATTCATTCTATCTTCATTCGTTCGAAGAGGTCTTGGAGCTTTGAAGAGGATTGTTCGTGTTTTGCTGCTTGTTGTGCCTTCTTATTTTGCATTCTTTCAAGGTTGGTGCTTTTGTCCCTTATATTTGTTGTCTTGACTATTCTGAGTTCTTGAACTATTGAGTGGTAGTTGTTTGGAGATTTGCTTCCATTGTTGCATGTCTTGAATCTTGAAAATTTCTTTGAAAATTGTTGGCTGTTGCTTTAGAAAACTTTCAAAATTATGTTAATTGTATTCTGGGTTTTAATGTTATGAACTTTGGCTACGTCTTTGAATTTTGTGGGACTTTTTGTCGTTTTGTTGCTGTAGAACATAATCATGTTGCCCCCCTAATGGTGTCGCTGCTGGTGGTATAGAAGGGGCACCATTTTTATGCTTTCTGTTTGGAAAAGATCTTTTGAAATAGCGTTTTGTGTTTTGTTTCTTTTACCCGACTTCTTTTGGACAATGTCCGAGTTCTTTTTGGTGACAATTTCTTTGTTGCATTTGTAGGTATAGCTTTATGTCTTGATCTGTTATTCACGACATGTCGATGAAAATCCCTCATTCCCTTTTAACTTGGGTAGATTCTTCTGTCCTTTCTGCTGTTCCCATAGCCGATAAAGAATATGTGGTGCGCAAATTTAGAACTCGCACAACTAAACTGGCAAGTGCACCGGATCGTCCAAGTAATACCTCAGATGATTGAGGGTCGAATTCCATGAGGATTGCCGGATAGAGCAAGCTGTGATTATCCTATAGATCTTAGTCAGGTGAATAGAAATATACTTTTTGGTTGTTATAGGCGCATAAACAAGCAATAACAAAAGTGATAAAGAATTAAAATAGAGACAGTAATTAGCAATAGTTAAGGCTTCGAAGATGCTTCTTCTTCTGAATTAACACATCATACTCTCTACTTCAACGATGAATGATTCATTCGATGGCAAGGCTGTAAGTGATTAAGCCATGGGTCATGGTCATTAATTTCCTCAAGTCCAGACCAAACATCCAAATGGAATAGATAAATCTGGGAGAGGTTCAACCGCGTGCAAGTCAATCCCTTTGATGATCCTACTCAAAATGCCACATACAAGGTCGGATCTTCCAGATCAGAGACTGATTCTCTTATGGTTCTAGCCCTTAAAGCGACAGGAACCTCAATTGCCCTTGACTAACGAGGTTATATTTCACATACCCTAATTAATCCAGATAACTCTGTTGGAACCCGTGATGCATCCTCAAGCTGTAGCTCAATACTATCTGCGTCAGGACTCATAAGGAACTCATGTAGAATAGGGATTCATAAGGATGAAGAACGATAATGCATCATAGAATAGAAACAGACATTCATTGGAATAGAAAAGTAATTGTATTAATCCATTGGAATCAGCAGAGCTCCTAATCATAACAATATGGAAACAACCAATAAAAAAGAAAACAAAAAATATTATTAGATATAAAAAAAAGAGAAAAGTATGTCATCTTCTGGTTTGAGCTTCCAATATAGATGCAGCAACAATATGTGAGGGGGCTCTTCTTGTGACTCTAAATATGGTCTCATTCTTTGTCTTCTACAGTAATCAAGTCAGAATCGTTGTTTGGGACAATATCTCTTTAGCATCAATTTTATTTTTGAGATCTTCTTGTAATTAATACCACCATTTCCATAACTCATCAGTTGGTGCAAGACAAAAAAGATTAGTCATTCTCCATGCTTCTTCAGAAATTGGAAACTGACATAGACAATTAAGGATAAATTCTTTAACATTTTTGTATCTGAGGCACAATGAGTTTACGATCGATATTCGGCTCTTAAGTCGTTACTTCACATGGAAACTTTTATGCAGTGTCTTCAAATGAAGTTTTTTTATTTTTGGTTGATACTAACAACATTTCTTTCTTCTTGCAGCGATCTGGCATGAACTCAAGAGGTAGGTGAAAAAATTGGAAAGCAATTTCATAGTCGGAAGCCACTAAGTATATGCCACTCTTTTCTCTGTCACAAAAAACTTTGTCCTTTACCTTGGGTAATCTCTATGCTGATAATTGCTATTATAATTTTCTGATTGAATAGTTGTGAGATTAAGGGTTGGTTTCTATTCTGAGGGTTACCTAAAATGGTAATCTGGGTCTGAACGTGAGGTCCAGTCTCCCTATGAGGCAGCGTCTGACTTGTGCTGGTGTCGAGGTACCGTCGTCTGAATTTCTCGTGAGGAGGTGGGGGGTGGTACCTACAAGAGACTCTGATACTTAAGTGTAAGAACCGCGATTAATTAACCATTTAATTAAATAATTAAATTGCCCAAAATAGGATCCAAAAATTTAAAATGTTAATTAGACCATTTAAATAGGATTTTTGGACTCAATAGATTTTTTTCTGAGTTGAAAAATGTAATTTTCTTCAAAAAACTGCATAAAAACTCGAACCGGTAAATGAACTGGCAGTACCAGCTTAAGTCTGTCTGGTACTGTACGAGTATAATTAAAAACAGTAGAAAATCTCAGGAAAACATTTAGAATTTAAAACCGGGCATTAATTTTAAAGGTTTGGCCCAAAATTGGGCCAAACAGACCAAAAATGCTAATGAGTTGGACTGGGCCCAAGCCCAACATATATAAATTCACTAAGTGAGCCCCATTCAGCTCATTCACCACCATACACAACACACACCAGCTGAAGTGAAGAGGGGAAGAAGAGAGAAAAGTTACTATTCACATACAACTTCAATTGACCATATCTCGATCTACGGTGCTCCGATTCGCATGCCGTCGGCGGCTACGCGAAGCTCTCACCAAGCTTGTTAGTTCTATCTAATTTTTGTTGGTAAGATTTCGTGATTTCATCTCCTTTGCTCTGCCCTAAGAAATTCAAATTTTTGGGTTTTGATTTTGAGTGAATTTTTGTATTTTGATTGATTCGATGGTCTCTAAGGTTGGGCTATTGGTGGCTTGTGCCCCAAACACCATCGAAAAAGGTAAAGAAACTATTTACTTTTGAATTGTGTAATTAGAAACCCTAGGTGTTGATTTATGGTATTTTATACGATTTTAGTTAAGTTCTTGCACTTGTTGGAGTTGATTTGGAGCTTGGAATATGAGTTGGTGATTTGTTGGTAATTGGAAGCTTGTTTGGATTCAATCTTTGGTTTTTGGCATATTGAAAATCGGTGAAGGTATGGTTTTGATTTCCTCTATGTAATATATGATATTTCTGGACACTTAGGCTGGTGACCCATAGGATAGGTTTGGATTGAATTGGTTGTTGAATTTGTTGAATGATGATGTATGATGATTTGATGATTTTGGTTATTTTGATGAATTGTGGTATTGATGTTGATCAATGATGTTGAAAATTGAAATTGAGGTTGAATGAGGTTGACTATTATGGTTGGTAGTGATAGAATGATGAATGATGAGTTTGCTAGTTGAGAAATGGTTTTAGGGTGATAAAAATTGATATTTGGGGTTGAAGATTATGTAATATGAGTGGTGAATTATGACTCAAATGGTAAGATCTGAAGTGAATTGGAGTTGATGTGGTTTTTGATTTGGTTTTGGTTGTTAATTTTGGAAAGTTGAGAACCTTGTTGTTTTTGGTAAAAACCAGTTTTTAGTAAACTTTGATAGAGCATAACTTGATCCTCAAAGCTTGAAATTGAATGAACTTGCTTTTAAATTAAAGGTTGCTTTGAGGGCTTTAAATTGATATAAAGTTTGAAGATAATAGATTTCTATAGAGGAAGTTATGACTATTTAAAATTTGGTGCCAAAAACTGAATTCTGCAACATTTGAAATTTTTCTATGTCTGGCGTGGGTTGCGTACGTGACAGGAGGCATGCGACATGACCAACCCATTTGGGTTGGATAACTCGCGTACACGAACACTACATGCGTACGTGAGCCAGCAGACTTTCAACTCTTGCGTACGCGACACAGTGTACATGACCAAACCATTCGGGTTGGGCATCTCACGTACGCAGACACTGCATCTCACGTACTCTAGCTTCCCAAACATTCCTTAAAGGCCGTTTAAGAATACTGTCTAGTGCTTAGGTCCTAATACTACCAAGGATGAGTTAAAAACTTAAATAGATAAATTTCTATATGAATTTTAGAAGACGGGGACTTAAATTTCTGGTGTGCTGAGGATGGATTGGTTGAGGGAGATGACGAAGTACTGTAATAACGATTGACATAATGAGTTGTGAAAATTATGAATTTACGGTGGTTGAGACGAGTGTAGGACTTGGAGTGGAATGATGAATTACAGATACACTGAAAAACAACTTTTAAAACCACTAATGTATTAATTTTTAATGGGAGATTGTTAAGACGTTGTGCGCCTGGCTAGGATGGTAGGTTGATCCCGCCTGTTGAGGTCGCAATGGCGGCGTAAGGACGGTAGGTTTATCCCGCTTACTTTGAGATGTGAGATTCGTGGCAAGAGTATCCTGCTCGCATCCCTTTGGAATCACTAGATTGTGCAGGCACTATATCCTAGACCATGTTTTGGGCGCGATATCTCGGGGGTTTCCATTCTGAGACCAAAGAGCGACATCTCCATGGAAATGTGTCGGGTTGGAAGTTGAACCGACAATGTGATATCAAAACCAATACGACAGGCATTCATCATGTGCATCTTCTTTCTCTCTCTCTCTCTCTCTCTATATATATATATATATGTGTGTGTGTGTACGTGGGCTTGGCCTCGTTGGGCCCAATTCACCCATTTTGGCCCGACGGCCCAATTTTGGGAAAAAATCCTTAAAATTAGTATCAAAATTCTTATTTTAATTTTTTTTATCTTTATGGAATATCAAATTTAATTTCTTATTTTCTTTGAATAAATTAATTTAATGGTTAATTATTTAAGTTACCTAGGGTTTACCCATATATATATATATGGTTGCTTCAGCCTCCTCCTCCCCCAAAATTCATGAAACACGCTGCTTGAGGGAAGGGAAACCATGGAAACCTAACTTTCATCGACTACTAAATTTCAATTCCACGTAACTTTCAATCTGGAGCTCCAATTGACGAGTCGTTAGTGGCCACGTATTTCTCTTAGAATCCTCTACAAAATCCATTGAACAATTTGGTATGAAATTTGAGATTTCATGTCCAGTTCACCCCCTCTTTAATTCGTGATTTTGGATTTTTGGATGTTTAGGAATTTGGTGTTTTGATGACTTACGTGAACTCTCGCGGCGGGTAATCACCGGATTTTATCCATATTACTCGTAGGTATTTGACGAACGAACTTCTGCCGGTAAAGAATTTATAAAAATAATCATGTTGCAAGTATAGTTTCTAAACCAACAGAAAATCCTTTCGTACAAAAGTTTGGTTGTCCCAAGTAACAAAACCCAATAAAATTTATAACCAAAGTATTCAAACCTCGGGTCGTCTCTCAAGGAATTGCAGGGAGGTATGATTTATTATTGGTTATGAAATTATATATTTTTGGGTTTTTGAAATAAGGAACAAGTAATTTAAATGGCAAGAAAAGTAAATTAATAATTAAGAAAACTCTTGGCAAGGTATGAGAACTGGAAATCCCATCCCAGTTATCCTTATCAGGTGTGATGAGAATTGTTTATTGTTCCCACTTAGTTAACCCTTACTAAATAAAGGAAATTCAAGAGGACTAATTAACTTGATTCCTCAAGTCCTAGTCAACTCCTATGGAAAGACTAGCTTTAGAGGGATCCAAACTAATCAGCAATTTTTAATTTTCAATCAACAGCTGAGTTTGACAACTCAAGTGTCACCAATTACTTATCCAAAGCTAAAAGGGGAAAATCTACTTGAATAAAAATGCCTTTTTCATCAATTAAAGCTAAGAAAATCATAAATCTGAAATACCTCAAATTACATTTAAACATAAATTCAAATCTAACATGAAGAGTTCATAAGCCAATTTGGCAACATAAGTAATTAACAAGTAAAAGCATTAGAATAAATAAAAGTAGAAGAGAAACATAAATTAAAGGAACATTGAACCTGGATTGAAGAAAATAAACATACTCTAAGAGAAATCCTAATTCTAAAACCTAAGAGAGAGGAGAGAGCCTCTCTCTTTCTAAAACTACATCTGAAACCTAAAAAATTCACAATAATGAATGTTCTGTGAATGTTCAATGAATGAATGCCCTTGATTCCCTCATTCTCCAACCTCTTATTCTGTGTTTCTGGGCTTGGATTTGGGCTGAAAAAGGGCCCAGAAATCGCTGGGGGCGACTTCTGCAACTTTCTGCACGTGGCTTCCGTCATGCGTGCGCGTGGGTCACGCGTGTGCGTCATTTGGAGATTTTTCTTGTCACGTGTACGCATCAGTCACGCGTACGCGTTGCTTGTGTTTTGCACTAGGCACGCGTCTGCGTCGTCCATGCGTGCGTGTTACTGCCATTTTCTCCAAAACTCCATTTTGTGCGTTCCTTCCATTTTTACGTGTTTCCTTTCTATCCTCTAAGCCATTCTTGCCCTATGAAGTCTGAAAATACTTAACACACAGATCACGACATCGAATGGTAATAAAGGATAATTGAGGAATTGTAAAACCATGCAAATCTTATGAATAAGTGGGTGAAGAATTGATAAAAACACTCAATTGAGCACAAGATAAATCATAAAATAGTGGTTTATCAACCTTCCTACACTTAAACAATAGCATGTCCTCATGCTAAATCCAAGAGAAAAGAGTGAAGGTAGAATGGTGGAATCTTATGCAATGCAATCTATTCTAAATGCAAGCTACCTAAACGAATCATGCAATTCTAATTATTATTCACCTATATATATAAAGCTTATATGTGGTTAAATTGATTCATATTTTCAAGGAATCATATATGTACAACCAAGGCTAAATCATATTAAAACACATTCACAATCGAGTTGAGTTAATCAAAAGATTTCACAAACTTGCAAGACAATCAATAATTAAATATGGATATATGGAAATGAGCTATTGAACCCTCACTGGATTTGTGTATACACTCTAGTCACTCAGTGTTTGGGGTTAATCACTCTATTCTTCTCTAGTCATGCTTTCTAAAACTTTATTCTTCATCTAACCAATCAACAAATATTCAATGTATACATGCGAACATCATGAGGTATTTTTCAAGGTTGTAATGGGGCTAAGGTAAAGGTGAGGGCATATATATAAGGCTAAGTGAGCTTATAAATTGAATCCTTGATTAGTCTAAGATCTTACGTAACATATACATGCTTTCTACAATTTTAAAATTATGCCTAGCTACCCAATTTTTCCACTTTTGTATCACAAACTCATGCACCAAATTATTTTTTATTTTTATTACATGTGCATTGATTTTTCTACTATACTTAATACTGGGGTAATTTTGTCCCCTTATTTATTTATTTACTAAAAGGGATTATATATATATATATATATATTTTGAAACATAAACAATATATCAATGCACATGGTATTTTAATTACTTTGGTTTCACATGAGCATGCACCCAAATTTCAAATAATATCTAGAGTTAATACCTTCCTATCAACCCAGGTTCCCACAGTTTTCCCACACTTAGTTGATACATAATATCTATCTTAAGCTAACCAAAGATTCAATTTAGAATTTTTAATTTGTTTTTCTACTTAAGGCTAGTGATGTGGTTATAGAACAGAAGGGGATTAAAAGGCTCAAGGGGGCTAACAAGGGTGACATAAAAGGGTAGGCTTATTTGGGATAAGCGAGCAAATACAAGTAATGGCCTCAATCATATGCAAGAATGTAAATACATTGAATACTGGACATATAGAATGAAACAAAGTAAAGTCTGCAATTAAAGTGAAGAAGGGTGAAACACACAGGAAAGAAATTATGGTTAAATGATGTAACCATGTCATTAAGCTCAAAAAATCACAGGTTGTGTGTTCTTTGGCTCAAAAACCATATATCAGTTATGTATATCATGCAAGTAGGAATTAAGAGTTTCCATTCAACTCAATGTGAATCCTTGAATGACTCATATAAAAATAGGTATTTTCCTTGAAAAATATTATCAATTTACCAACATTTATTGCTCTATATATATATATATAGTGGGTGGATTGTTGTAATTCTGAAAAACTAAAATTTCTAGTTTACTCTTTTCTTTTCAATTAAACCAAATTATTATATACTAAAAGGGTAAACTAAACTAAATAATCTATATTTTCTATATCACAACTAATAAGCTAAGAATGCAAATTAAACTAAATATCTAAGATTTATATATAGCCCAAAGTGCAAAATGTAGAAATAAAGTAGAAATAAACAGAAAAACAACGAAAGAAAAATGTACAAGTACTAAAAAGGAAAATAAGATAAAATAAAATAAAATACAGAAAAAAATAAAAATAGGATAAAGAGTCTGAAAGTAGTTCACCAAAATAAAGTTCGCCAGAGATGGCGACCTCCCCACACTTAAATAATAGCATCATCCCCGATGCTCAATCAAGTAGTGTGTGAAGAAGTGGCATCTCCGGAAGGGTGATCTGCAGGTGGTTGGATGGTGGCCTGAGGTGCTGCAGTCTGTATGGGTGGCTGGGGATCTGCCTGCGGAAGCGGGGGCTCTGTCTGTAAAGGGACCTGTGGATGTCATGGTGGCTCGATCGGATCAACTTTAAATGCTCATAGCGTCGCTTGCTGCGACGCTCAGACCTCTCATATCGCCGCTGGTTGCGGCGCTCCATCTGGTCGAGCTGCTCAAAGAGGCGGTGCACAAGGTGGTAAATGGGCTCTGATGTAGGTGAGGGTGCTATGGTGGTGGCTGGTGCAGCAGGTGCAGAAGGAGCAGTAGAAGATGTGGCTGCATCAGCCGAGGTAGTGAGAAAGGGTGTCTATAGCCCAAAGCCTGGAACTTTCTGCCATGTGGGATAATTTTCTTGCAGTCGGCAGCAGGTGGCTTCTCATCCGGAAGCTCCCAGGGCACCTCAGCTCGGCGGCCCATCTGAGTAATCAAATAGGGGAAGGGCAGAGTGCCTCGGACATGGACCTTGGACATATAGTACCGGATAAATCTGGGAAGGTACAGGTCCTTGCGCTCCATCACACACCAGATAAGGGTAATCATGGCAGCTGGCACCTCAGTCTCATAAGTGCTCGACATCACATAATTGCTAAGAATTTGTTGCCATAGCTGAGCCTCATTATTCAGATAGATAATTTTTATGCCCTTTGGGGCCACTGTGGACTTGCCCATGACCCATGGGATAGTAGGATCAAGAGCTATAGTCCACTTCACTGCGTCCCAGTCAAATCTCATAAACCTCATATCCTCTTCAGCCTTCTGGTAACCATCTGGTTCATCTGACTTAGGCTGGAGTTGGAGGATGTCTTCAATTGCCTCCTCAGTGACTAAAATCTGTTTACCTCAGAGCTGCACTGCATCCAGGGTCATTTTAAAGTAGTTGTAGTAAAATTCTTTGACCCAGGATTCATTTACCTCAGTCAAGTTCCTCTCCAAAAAGTACCAGCCTCTCTGTTTTTTTTTTGTCTGTGGTGTACTCTAGTAATTCGGCTGGAATTCGGAGGGTCTTTTCTAGACATAGGTTCCTTGAAGTTGCGAAGATTGGATACTTGAGTTCACAGTATCGGTTGGCAAACTTGATTGGGTCTGTGGCAGGCACTAACTAGTGAACCTTTTCCTGCGGTGTAAAATTCTTCTCCCGCCAAGAATCATCATAGAGTATATCCAGGATAGTGGTAGAGGATTCTCCTCTTCTTCTTTTGCTGGTGCCTATTTTGGCTTTTCCTTTCCCTTTAGGGTCTGACATCCTAAAAAGCAGAGGTTCTAGGATACAGTTGATTAAACTAAAGCAGAAAACAGGTAAGCAAATAGTAGTTGAGCAGTATAAGCATAGAGGGGAAAAAGAGAAATAAAATAGCAAAAGAAGCATGAAGTGACTTAGATAGATGTAGGATTTTGGACTGTATGCATGCTAAATGTCAAAAAATAAAAAATCACAATCCAAGATCTATGATATGCGAAATGCTTGTCTATCAGGAACAACAATAATCATGCCTTGAAATGGGTTGAAAGTAGTTAGTTGAAAACTAAGAGAGAAGTTAGAAAGTTAATGCAGTTAAGAGTTAAAAAATGAAGTTAAAGTAAGTGGCATAGTGTTGTGGTTCCTAAGTAACAAAAATTGCACAAACTTGAAGAACAAGCTACTCACATTCAAGTAGATATTGCAGATTATTGATGATAACTCATATAAATAAAATAATTGCAAAATGAATAAAATCATCAATAATGCTATTCAACTAAGAAGGGAACCAGAAGGAGTAAGAATGCTAGCCCATCCTTCCATGAATTGGCTTGGCTGAAACCAATTAGTGCAGAATTCAAAATTACCAAGGCCGATTCATGAATGGGAGTTGAGTGAAACAATTTGCGAAAAAAAATTGGGCAGCATTCCGGCTATAAATTGGATGTTCCCGGGTGATAAACAGCAACAGAAATCAGTTCATATGACATGAAAGTGATGCAGAAAAGAGTAACAAATAGCAAGTCACATGAATTTAGAAAGGAAACAAATGCAATCTGCAGCAAGAATTGCAATTTAAATAAAAACAACATTAAACAGGAATGAACAGCATATTAGCAGCATCAACAGCACAGCAATTTCAGAATTACGAAACAGATAAAACAAGGAGCAAGAACGGCGCAATTATCAGACCTAAATCCACTAACCACATCCTAGCTACCTAACCACCTAAAATCCACTACAAACAGGCATCTCTAACAATCCTAATTTGAATAAAATTGGAAAAATATGCAACTAACAAATTGGAAAGGGAAAGGGATCGGAGCGCAGTGGAACCTGGTGTGCGCAGTAGCAGAAATTGAACGCAAAGAGAGGGTGGTGGTGTGATGGTGCTGGTGGGTGGCACGGCGGCGTTGGAAGGTGGCACGACGATGCTAGGAGTGCGGGCGGTGGTTCGGGTGGGGCAGGGGATGAAAGAGGGAGAAGAAGAGAAGGGAGGGGGGCGAGGAGGGGGGTGGTGTTGGGGGTGTGGTGGCCGGCGAAAGGGGTGCGGCAGCGGGTTCTGGTTCGGTCGTGTGGAGGCAAGGGCGGTTTGAGGGAGAAGAGAGGGGTGGATGTGGAACGTTGGGGAAGGGGGGAAAAGGGGGTGACGCTGGGTTAGGGTTTTCGCGTCGAGGGGTTAAGTGGATTCAAATCCACGCAGACGCGTAGATCACGCGAAAGCGTGGATGAGGCGGAAGTACAAAGACGCGAAAGCATCATTCACGCGAACCCGTGAGCGAGGGATAATGAAAATAACACGTACGCGTGAAGCACGCGTACGCATCGCCTAGAATTGTGCTAAACGGACAATTTCAGTGTCGTTTTGGCGCAACTCTCTGTTTGAAGTTAAGGGGGCAAATATTTTCACGCGACGTGTATGCGTCACCCACGCTTACACGTGGTGAGTGTAAATGAAAATGACGTGTACGCGTGGCCCAAATTATGCCTAACGCATAACAGCCGCATGATTCCAGCCCAACTTTCTGGGCGTTAGATCGTGACGTCGATTTGGAGTCGGCGCCCAGGCGTGGCCCATGCGCACGCGTGGTGTGATTTTTTTTTTGTGTGCAGTATGCAGGATGCAGATGCTGATGCGGACGTTATGAATGATTCTAGGGAAATAAAATAAAATGAAACTAAAAACAAACAAAATGGAATAGAATTAAAATAAAAAAAGGAACGATCATACCGTGGTGGGTTATCTCCCATCTAGCACTTTTAGTTAAAGTCCTTAAGTTGGACATTTGTTGAACTCTTTGTTATGGTGGCTTTGGCTTGAACTCATCCAGGAATCTCTACCAACGTTTGCAATTCCAATAGCCTCTGGGGTCCCATACTAGGCACGTAAAGCCTTTGAGCAAGTTAACGCAGGTTTTCAGGCTCCAGGAGTATTGATTGTCAGTATAAATTCCAGGATCCCAAACCTTGCTTTTGTACCCGTCTTCGTTGTTATCTTCATTATTCCAACCGAGCAGTATACAACCTGAATTTCCACTGAGATACCCAAACTTCTTCCTAAATTCATTCAATCGAGCTCTATACCAATCTTTGCACTTCCATTTGGAGCGTGGAACCATATTGAACTTTGGATTCCAACTTCTATTACTAACCATCTCCCGCTTACTCTTAAAGCCGGAAAGAGCTCTAAGCTGGCCATCGGTCTCAGGCAAACCATATTCAAGTGGAAAGGTGAAGATAAAGGCTAAGGATTTTACCCACTTAAAGTTTGTATTAGGTTGTAATGACCTTGGGAGAGGTGTTTCCAGTGGTTCTTCAAGCTCCACTTCCTTGTACTCCTCTATGAATTCTTCCATTTCCTGATGGACCTCTTCAATTGAAACCTCGTCTTGATCAAATTCTTCAATTTCTTCCTCATCACTCAGGTCATAAGTTGGAGGTTGAGAAAATTCTACCTCCATATCATCTTCATATTCACTCGGGGCAGAATCTCCAGTCTCAAAGAATTTAATTACGGATGCAAGTTCATCACTGGGAGAGCTTGATTTGTAGTCATCATTACCAAGAAAACCTACTTCTTGATTTGTCCCGTCCAGTCTTCATAAGATACATGCCTTGGGGGTTGTGCACTATCCTCCTTAGCATCAATTGCAAATTTCTGGGCGAAATTCTCCACAACTCTTGATTCCCATGGAGGTTTAGCGTCTCCTAAGTCTTCATCCAATTCTTCTTCTTCGATAATTTCAGCTTCCTCTACTTGTTCTAGTACAAAGTCATGTTCTGTACTGTCAACCAGAGCTTCTAGTGTCTCCTTCGGACTGGGGGCTAATCGATTTATCGCTTGCTCCAATTGATGAAGAGTTGCATGAAATTTATCAACGGTTTCCTTAAGACAATCCTGTGATTCTTGGGTCGACGGATATGGACATGATGCATATGGAAGTGGTGGTTCTTGGGAGTAATTGGATTGGAATTGGGGTGGATAAGGGTGAGGGTCATATGGAGGTGAATGGTTGTGATTGGCTTGTGAGTATGGTGGTTCAAAGCTATGTGGAGGAGGTGGTTTATAAGCATATGATGGGGCTTGTTGGTAACCACAAGGGGGTCCACCATATATATCAACTTGGTACGCACCTCGGAATGGTTCTTGACCATAGTAATTAGGTGGAGGTAGTTTGTCACGAAAGGGTCCACCATAACTATTGTCTTGACATGCATTATAGGATGGTCGTTGTCCATGGTATCTTGGAAGGTGTTGTTGCCGAAAGGGTTGATCAGATCCTCGTGGCTCCTTTCATCTGTGATTGTTTTGACCTTGATGCATGTTCCTGTTATAGCTTTCGTTCCTTTCAACAACATCAGAACCAAACTCAAAGCGACGGGGGGGTGAGAACTCATAGTAGCTAATAAAAATTAAAAACAAAAGTAAAAACAAATAAACAAACAAAAGAAAATATTTACAATAACCAATAATAAGGCACACGTTTGCAACTCCCCGTCAACGGCGCCATTTTGATGAACGAACTTCTGTCGGTAAAGAATTTTATAAAAATAATCAGGTTGCAAGTATAGTTTCTAAACCAACAGAAAATCCTTTGGTGCAAAAGTTTGGTTGTCACAACTCACAAGTAACAAAACCCAATAAAATTTATAACCAAAGTATTTAAACCTCGGGTCGTCTCTCAAGGAATTGCAAAGAAGTATGATTTATTATTGGTTATGAAACTGTATATTTTTGGGTTTTTGAAATAAGGAACAAGTAATTTAAATGGCAAGAAAAGTAAATTAATAATTAAGAAAACTCTTGGCAAGGTATGAGAACTGGAAATCCCATCCCAGTTATCCTTATCAAGTGTGATGAGAATTGTTTATTGCTCCCACTTAGTTAACCCTTACTAAATAAAGGAAAGTCAAGTAGACTAATTAACTTGATTGCTCAAGTCCTAGTCAACTCCTATGGAAAGACTAGGTTTAGAGGGATCCAAACTAATCAGCAATTTCTAATTTTCAATCAACAGCTGAGTTTGACAACTCAAGTGTCACCAATTACTTATCCAAAGCTAAAAGGGGAAAATCTACTTGAATAAAAATGCCTTTTTCATCAATTAAAGCTAAGAATATCATAAATCTGAAATACCTCAAATTGTATTTAAGCATAAATTCAATTCTAACATGAAGAGTTCATAAGCCAATTTGGCAAGATAAGTAATTAACAAGTAAAAGCATTAGAATAAATAAAAGTAGAAGAGAAACATAAATTATAGGAACATTGAACCTGGATTGAAGAAAATAAACATACTCTAAGAGAAATCCTAATTCTAAAACCTAAGAGAGAGGAGAGAGCTTCTCTCTTTCTAAAACTACATCTAAAACCTACAAAATTCTCAATAATGAATGTTCTATGACTGTTCAATGAATGAATGCCCTTGATTCCCTCATTCTCCAGCCTCTTATTCTGTGTTTCTGGGCTTGGATTTGGGATGAAAAAGGGCCCAGAAATCACTGGGGCGACTTCTGTAATTTTCTGCACGTGGCATCCGTCACGCGTACGCGTGGGTCACACGTGCGCGTCATTTGGAGATCTTCCTTTTCACGTATTGATTTAAGAAAATTGTCGTGTCGGTGTAGAATTTCACACAAAATGAATGAATTCTCATTGCAAGTATAGTTCTACACCAACAAACAATTCTCACATAAAAAATATTGGTTGTCTCAAGTAACAAACCCAATGAAAATTAATCAGAGTATTTAGACTCCGGGTCGTCTCACAAGGAATTGCAATGAAGTGCTCAATTATTGGCTATGAAGTGGCAAAAGGGTTTTGGTTTATAAGAGGGAAAAGAAAAGTAAATCAAGCAAGTAAATTAAAGAAAGCAAGTAAATAAGAGAAAGCAAGTAATGAAGAGAGAGACATTCATGGCAAGGGTTGAGATCATAGGCTTTCTATCCTAGTCATACAATGATTAATTCACCCTATTTAGTCAACTCCAACAAATGGAAGAAGATATCATGTTATCTTCACATAGGGAGAACGTCAAAGAAGACTAATCAATCATATCACAATGATAAACAAGAATTTATCCTATTACGTCATCCCCAAAGATGGAGGAAGGTATCATGTTATCCTCATACTCGGAGAAAGTCTAACAAGACTAGCTAATCTCAATCCAAAAGTCCTAATCACCTACTAATTAAATTAGCAAGAGATTAGAGTCAATGAAAATCATACTAGCTAACAACTCTAGATTACCAACCTAAGTTGGGTTTTCATGACTCAAGATTGCTTAATTACTCTTTCCAAGCTAAGAATGCTTAAAATCTACTCTAACATCCAACCAAGAATTTTGTCAAACACTTGGTGGGTACAAAAGGAAATCATGGTAAAGATGCAAGAATAGTAAATCTACCAACTACCAATTATAAGAAAAGTAAATTCACAACTCAAATCAACAATTAAAAGAACATCAAACATTAAATTTCATTCAGAGGGATCTAAATCCAACATGAGCATCCATGAACATAAAAGAGATATAAAAGTAAAATTGACAAGAGAACTAAGAAGAATAGAGTAGTAGAAACAAGAAATTGTAAAGGAGACAAGATGAAATCAAGAAATCATGCCTAGATCTAAGATGGATTAACCTAACCTAATTCTAGAGAGAAGAGGGAGCTTCTCTCTCTAGAAACTAACCTACATGATGCTAATGCTACAAAAAATTTCTCCCCCCTTGCCAAGCTTGAATTCTGCATGAAATAGCATCAGAAATGAGTTGGGTTGGGCCCAAAGTGCTTCAGAAATCGCCCCCAGCGATTTCATCTTTAGTGGGCCACGAGCAGCATCGGCGCGCATGCGTACATGGCACGTGCGCGCCCCTATACGTGAAACAACATATGCCAAAATTTATATCATTTCGAAGCCCCAGATGTTAGCTTTCCAACACAACTGGAACTGCCTCATTTGGACCTATGTAGCTCAAGTTATGGTCGATTGAGTGCGAAGAGGTCAGGCTTGATAGCTTTACGGTTCCTTCATTTCTTCATGAGTTCTCCCACTTTGCATGCTTTTCTCCTCACTTCTTCCATCCAATACTTCCCTTATGGACCTGAAATCACTCAACAAATATATCAATGCATCAAATGGAATTAAAGTGAATTAAAATCACTAATTTTAGGGCCAAAAAAGCATGTTTTCACAAATCAAGGGAGAATTGCAAAACCATGCTATTTCTTTGAATAAATGTGATAAAAGTTGATAAAATCACCCAAATTAAGTGCAAGATAAACCACAAAATTGGGGTTTATCAAATCTCCCCACACTTAAACCAAGCATGTCCTCATGCTAAGAATAAAGAAGGACAAGAAAAGGGGTATGAACATTTATTCTATGTAAAAAGACTATATAAACCTATCTACATGCATGCAACTAAATGAAAAATGCTTCTACCTACTTGGTTAAAAGCAAATCAATCTCCAAGAACATATATAAGCAATTAGGGCAAAGTTCATATGATGACTCACAAACTCTACCAATTCAAATATCAAAATGAAGTTCAAATAGACTTGCGAGAAGAAAGCTCATGAAAGCCGGAAACAAGGAATTGAGCATCGAACCCTCACCGGATGTGTGATGGGATATTTTCGTGGAAAAACGAATTTCTCCAAAACAGCCAAATCTAACCGGCAAGTGCACCGGGTCGCATCAAGTAATAATAACTCACGGGAGTGAGGTCGATCCCACAGGGATTGAAGGATTGAGCAATTTTAGTTTAGTGGTTGATTTAGTCAAGCGAATCAAGATTTGGTTGAGAGATTTGTGATTTGCAGAATTTAAATTGCATAGAAAGTAAAGGAAATGGGTGAATTGCATGAAATTAAAGAGAACTGGAATTTAAAGTGCTGAATCTTAAAGAGCAAGAAATTAAATGGCAGAAACTTAGAACGTAAGAAATGTAAATTGCAGAATCTTAAAGTGCAAGAAATATAAATGGCTTGAATTGTAAAGGGAATTGGGAGTTGGATTTGCAGGAATTAAACAAGGAAAAGTAAATTGCAACAAACAGAGAAATAGAAGATGTCTTGAATCAAACCGGATCTTAAACAGAAAAGTAAATGAGCATGGAAAGCAGTAAACAGAGGATGTAAAATTGGAATTCAGATCTCAGGACCCAAGAGACTAGAAAACCAAGTCTAGATCTCAATGCCTTCCTAGATCCAACAAGCACAATTGCAAAGGAAATTGTAAATTGCAAAGAAAGTAGATGAAGAAGCAAGTAACCGAAACTGAAATTCAATTAAGTAAAAAATTAAACAAGATCCCAAGGTGAGATTGAAACAGAATTTCTTCAATTCTCCACCCAAAATCCAAGACAAGAAAAGTAAAGAGTGCTGGGCAAGAACAAGGAAGAAGAGAGATCAATTCTCCTCCCAAATTCTCTTGAATTAAAACAACAGTGCTAAGAATAATAAAAGTGAGCTCTAAGCCAAACCGAAAAGAAAACTATTCTGAAAAACTAAAAGGGAAGCTCTATGAAAACTAAAAAGAGAAGCTCTATGAAAACTAAAAAGAGAAGCTCTCTTAAAACTTAAATCCTATGCTATTTATACACTTTCTTCAAATGGTCTTCAAGCCTTCAATTGGGCCTTTGCTCTTGATGGAATTGGGTTGATAGAGGCCTTGGTTGATTGCTCTTGGAGTTTGGAGAAGAACCGAATTGAACCGGGTTGGAATCATGAAAGCTTGAGTAAAAGTTGGAGTAAAAGTTAGGGGCTAACTTTTGCTCCAACTTTTCACATCAGCACCCTTGTTTTGCTGATACCAACATTGGGGCAAAAGTTAGGGGTCTAACTTTTGCTCTAACGTTGGCCTCCCCTTGCTTATTCATGGCGCCAATGTTAGCCAAAAAGTTAGGGGCTAACGTTGGCGCAAACTTTTGCTCATCCAGGGAGAGTTTTTCATGCGCCAACGTTAGCCAAAAAGTTAGGGGCTAACGTTGGCGCAAACTTTTTGTGCATCCAGGGAGTGTTTTTCATGCCAAAAGTTAGCCAAAAAGTTAGGGGCTAACTTTTGCTCCAGCTTTTGCCCAAAAGTTAGCCAAAAAGTTAGGGGCTAACTTTTGCTCCAGCTTTTACTTCCTGGTTCATAATTAATCCAAAAGTTTGAGCTAAAGTTTGAGGCAAACTTTTGCTCAAACTTTTTGTTCTCTCTTCCTCCTAGCCCTTCCTTCTTGCATCAACCTTTCTCCAAGCTTTCTTCACCTATCATTAATCAACCAAAAACATCAAAGCTATGCTCAAAATCATGAGATATTCATTCTTTCATAATATGTGACAATTATAGCATAAAACCTCATGAAATAGCATGAATTCATACATGGTTGATTAAATCAAAGGAAACATGAAAATCTACCCAATTGGCTTGCTTTTGGCTCAAGAAAGAGCATAATTCAATTGAAAACAAAAGAAAAAGGCTAGTGAAACTAGGCTAAGATGACTTGTCATCACAACACCAAACTTAAAGCTTGCTTGTCCTCAAGCAAGAAATGATTTATGCTCAATGGTTCTTTTATTTAAGATGGATTGAAGAACAACTTGTCAGGTCCTGTGAGTGAAGTGATCAAGTAACAGTGGGGTAAATTCTAAATCATATGCTCATGCAAGGGCTTCAGTGCTTACTAGTCCTCACATATTGGGAGTCTTAGGTCTTAGGATTTTCATCCAAATGGTATCATGGAGATCTCTTTATATGTAGTCACCTTGAAGCAGCTTATAGTTTCTGTGCTTTGGCCTCGACTCTAAGTGTCATGTCTCAAAGCGGCTCTTTAGATAAGCTTTCAATCAATACTCCTAAACCAGTTGGTTTTAAGGTATTAGATGTTGAAGCACCCCTAAGGATTTACTTGCTCAAGCCTCTTTCTTTGACACAACTCAACCACAAGCATTTACTAGGCTAACAACTTTTTGAGTTTTGTTTCTTCTTTCTTTTTCTTCCTAGAATTGATGCTCAGAGCCTTAGGCCATGTTCTTTTTTTTTTTTTTGTATTTTCTTTATTTTCTTTTGTTTTGTTTGCTGCTTCTTGGATCAATAAATTTTTGAGAATCTCCACAATACTTCTTTGAACTTCATGTCCCGCCTATGAGCTCCCATGCAAGTTTTCACAAGCATGCAACCTCAATACATAATCATACAACTAGAACCACCACTTCTCCTAATCTTTTGCTTGCCTCAAAATTGTTTAATTCCTCAATCCTTCTTTTCAAAGAACTTTCAGGTGATGCATTTTTTTGAACATTGAGTGCAAACAAGTTTTGAAGAGAAAAATGTTGTGAATGATTAAGCATCTTGCTTATTGAATTTCAGAAAAGAAACCATGCTAAACAGACAGATAATCAGGGAAACTAAACCACTCTCAATCATAGCAGTGTTTGATGTAAGATAATCACTTAACAATACAACCTTTTGGAGTTCGCTTGCTTTACTCCTCATCATCATCATCACTGATCCACACATTCCTCTTTCATTTCTTTGGTTGATGATGCTTAATCCTTCCAAAAGCTTGTATGATGCTCTGCAATGATATTGAAAATTGCTTGTTCCCCAAGCACTTGAGAAATGGTTAGCATGCATGATTTATTTGTGGGCCTTTGTACTTACTTTGGTGTGGGAACACCAAACTTAGTACCTTGCCAATGGTTCTCATGCATCAGATTAACCATGTGTGAAACTCTTTTTCTTTTTTTTTTTCTTTTTCAAAAGCAATAAAACTGAAAACTAGGAAACAACAGAATAGTTAACTAGTTCATCCAACATGCTTGAAGCCAGCATTATGCAGAAAGTGAGAATGTATTTTATGATGGGATTTTGGTGGAACACCAAACTTAGAATCCTGCATTCTCCTTTAGATTGTTTTGGTGTGCAACACCAAACTTAGCTTCTTGCATTATAGATAAAACTAATTAACCTTTTTATTAAAATAGTTATGAACAGAAAACTACCTCAGGTCGGGTTGCCTCCCAACAAGCGCTCTTTTATTGTCACTAGCTTGACATCCTTCATCCTCTGATCATGGAAGTTGAGGTTTCTGTTGCCTTTGTTTTCCTCCTCTCACCGTAGGCTTCTCCTTGATAGTTGTTTCTTTTCCCGTAGCCTTCTCACTGTTTTCCATAACTGCTTTCCCTTTCAACCTAGCAGCTTTTTCATTGTTCTTTGAGTCATCTTCAGTGGCTCTTAGGGACATATTTCCCTCGCTCTCGCCCAGTTTAGCAAGGTTTTGAACCAGTTGTTCTATGTGCCTTTCAATTCTCTTGAGATATGCCTCTTGGTTTTTCCTTATATCCTCCTGCTCTATTATTGTCATTTCTTGAATTTTCATAAACCTTTTCATCATCATTTCTAGAACATAGAGTCTTTGGAAGTTTAGGATTGGTTGTGGCTGTGTTAATTGTGGTGATTGATGTAAGTCATTTTGGGCAGGTGGTGAGGTAGGACAGGGCTGGAGGTGTGTATATTGGGGTGGTGTGCAGTGATTTTTGTTGGTATGGTGGTGTTTTTGCAGGTTTGGAAAGTTGGGGTTGTTATAGTTGAATTCCCTTTGTTCCTGATGCTGAGATTCCCTCATTCTTAGATAAGAATGTGGTTTCCATGGTGGAAATTGTGCATTTACTGTGGCAGAATGTAGAGAATCAATTTGTCTAGCTATTGATTCCAATTGCTGCTGAGTTTGCTGGTATAGCTGTTTGTTTTGATTCATGATTGCACTCACTCCTTCAAGATTTATTACTTCCTTTTCTGAGATTGCATTCCGTGATGTCTCAAATGAGTGTTGGTTATTGGCTCTTTTGTCACTGAACTCTGCAGCTCCTTGGATGGTTGCTGTTGCCTTGAGTAGGCCATCTGAGAAGTAATCTACTGCTCTTCTTGTTCCTGAGGTTAATCCTTCATAGAACACTTGAAAGTCCACCTTGTCACTTGCTTTCTTGTATCTTTCCCATGCTTTGAACAATGGTTCTTCCTCTCTTTGTATGAATGGATGTATTCCTTCTTTCATCTTAATGTTTTGTCGGGATGATGAGAATTTGGCTAGGAACTTAGCAACCAAATCATCCCAACTAGTGATACTTCCTTGGGGAAATGTTTCAAGCCATTGTGCCGCTTCATCCTTTAGTGAGAAAAGAAATAACAAGAGCTTACAGGTATCATGGTTTACACCATTGAGATTGACAGCACCACAAGTTTTCAGAAAAATGGATAGGTGCTGTTTAGGGTCCTCCAATGGATTTCCACCATAGGAACAATTGTTCTCTATTAGTGTAATGAGTTGTGGCTTCATGTTGTGGTGTTCTTCTTTCTCAGAAACTCCTTCTTCAATGATATCCTTCCCTTTGGCTGCTCTTCTTCCCTATGACATATAAATCAACAACGGAACACACAGTGATACTTTTGCAAATTGAGTGTAGTCAGTTGAGACAAAACTTCAAACAGTTAGTGGGTTAGTCAAAAATTAAAGAAAAAGTGCTTGATCTAAACTGCCACCTCACTTAATCATTGTCAATCTAATCAATCCCCGGCAACGGCGCCAAAAACTTGATGGGATATTTTCGTGGAAAAACGAATTTCTCCAAAACACCCAAATCTAACCGGCAAGTGCACCGGGTCGCATCAAGTAATAATAACTCACGGGAGTGAGGTCGATCCCACATGGATTGAAGGATTAAGCAATTTTAGTTTAGTGGTTGATTTAGTCAAGCGAATCAAGATTTGGTTGAGAGATTTGTGATTTGCAGAATTTAAATTGCATAGAAAGTAAAGGAAATGGGTGAATTGCATGAAATTAAAGAGAACTGGAATTTAAAGTGCTGAATCTTAAAGAGCAAGAAATTAAATGGCAGAAACTTAGAACACAAGAAATGTAAATTGCAGAATCTTAAAGTGTAAGAAATGTAAATGGCTTGAATTGTAAAGGGAATTGGGAGTTGGATTTGCAGGAATTAAACAAGGAAAAGTAAATTGCAACAAACAGAGAAATAGAAGATGTCTTGAATCAAACCGGATCTTAAACAGAAAAGTAAATGAGCATGGAAAGCAGTAAACAGAGGATGTAAAATTGGAATTCAGATCTCAGGACCCAAGAGACTAGAAAACCAAGTCTAGATCTCAATGCATTCCTAGATCCAACAAGCACAATTGCAAAGGAAATTGTAAATTACAAAGAAAGTAGATGAAGAAGCAAGTAACCAAAACTGAAATTCAATTAAGTAGAAAATTAAACAAGATCCCAAGGTGAGATTGAAACAGAATTTCTTCAATTCTCCACCCAAAATCCAAGACAAGAAAAGTAAAGAGTGCTGGGCAAGAACAAGGAAGAAGAGAGATCAATTCTCCTCCCAAATTCTCTTGAATTAAAACAACAGTGCTAAGAAAAATAAAAGTGAGCTCTAAGACAAACCGAAAAGAAAACTATTCTGAAAAACTAAAAGGGAAGCTCTATGAAAACTAAAAAGAGAAGCTCTATGAAAACTAAAAAGAGAAGCTCTCTTAAAACTTAAATCCTATGCTATTTATACACTTTCTTCAAATGGTCTTCAATCCTTCAATTGGGCCTTTGCTCTTGATGGAATTGGGTTGATAGAGGCCTTGGTTGATTGCACTTGGAGTTTGGAGAAGAACCGAATTGAACCGGGTTGGAATCATGAAAGCTTGAGTAAAAGTTGGAGTAAAAGTTAGGGGCTAACTTTTGCTCCAACTTTTCACATCAGCACCCTTGTTTTGCTGATACCAACGTTGGGGCAAAAGTTAGGGGTCTAACTTTTGCTGCAACGTTGGCCTCCCCTTGCTTATTCATGGCGCCAATGTTAGCCAAAAAGTTAGGGGCTAACGTTGGCGCAAACTTTTGCTCATCCAGGGAGAGTTTTTCATGCGCCAACGTTAGCCAAAAAGTTAGGGGCTAACGTTGGCGCAAACTTTTTGTGCATCCAGGGAGTGTTTTTCATGCCAAAAGTTAGCCAAAAAGTTAGGGGCTAACTTTTGCTCCAGCTTTTGCCCAAAAGTTAGCCAAAAAGTTAGGGGCTAACTTTTGCTCCAGCTTTTGCTTCCTGGTTCATAATTAATCCAAAAGTTTGAGCTAAAGTTTGAGGCAAACTTTTGCTCAAACTTTTTGTTCTCTCTTCCTCCTAGCCCTTCCTTCTTGCATCAACCTTTCTCCAAGCTTTCTTCACCTATCATTAATCAACCAAACACATCAAAGCTATGCTCAAAATCATGAGATATTCATTCTTTCATAATATGTGACAATTATAGCATAAAACCTCATGAAATAGCATGAATTCATACATGGTTGATTAAATCAACGGAAACATGAAAATCTACCCAATTGGCTTGCTTTTGGCTCAAGAAAGTGCATAATTCAATTGAAAACAAAAGAAAAAGGCTAGTGAAACTAGGCTAAGATGACTTGTCGTCAATGTGTATCCGCTCTAGTCGCTCTAGTGTATAGGATCGATCACTCAATTCTCTTCTAATCATGCTTTCCATGATTTGTTTTTCATCTAACAATCAACAATTATTCAATGCATGCATACATTCATCATGAGGACTTGTTCATAGGTTGTAATGGGGCTAGGGTCAAGGTAGGATGCATATGGTCAAGTGAGCTTGAAATTTGAATCTTTGATTAACCTAAGCTCTCACCAAACACATATAACAACCTATACAACTCTAATACACAACCTAGCTACCCATGATTCTCACTTTTTCACATACTCATGCATTCTCTTTAATTCACATTCCATATGCATTGATTTTCATTGAACTTTACTTTGGGGTATTTTTGTCCCCTTTTTATTACTTTTTCTCTTTTTTTTTCTTCTTCTATATTATTTTTTTTCTTTTATATATATATATATGTTTTTTTTTCAAAGGTATATACAAACGTATCAATGCATATGGTTTTACATATTTAATGCATGAATATGTACCGAATTCCCAATATTTTTAACAAAAATAAAAATTATACTTTTACCTCAACCAATGTCCCAAGTTTCACATACCCAAATGATACACACCCTCACTAGCCTAAGCTAAACAAAGATCTAAATCAAGGACATTTATTGTTTTTCGCTTAAGGGTAGTGATGTCCTACAATTAAGAACAAAAGGGATTAAATAGGCTCAAATTTGGCTAACAATTGTTGATGAAAGGTAGGCTATTTAGGTAAGTGAGCTAAATGAAATGATAGCCTCAATCATATAAATGCATGTATACATGGAACAATGGACATAAAGAATCAAGCGAATCAAAGATTACAATCATAGAGAGAGAATAATACATACAAGAATGGAAATAAGTGGTTATATGATGTAAACAATCGGGCTCAGAACTCACATGCTTGTGTTCTTAACTCAAAAACCATGTTCCAAAATACATTCTTCAAGCAAGTTTGTCACAAAAAATATTTTCAAATTGGTGGGGTGCCCTAAAAACAATTTTTCTTGGAAAAGAAGTCATCACCCTAACCAAGTAGTCCTATCATAAAAAGGAAGAGGTCAAAATCTGTACAAATTCTAACTAGCATGCAACCTATCATGCAATGCAACAACTAACTAACAATAATAAAAATTGAAAAAAATTCGTGTTGAAAGGGAAATTGTTACCCATGGAGATCGGTCGGACGACCTCCCCACACTTAGAAATTTGCACCGTCCTCGGTGCATGCAAAGAAGAGTAAAGTGGACGGGTTGCTACAATTGATGAGTTTCTTCAAAGGGTTGTGCCGGTGGACTTGTTTGTTGCCCCATTTTGAAGCTTTTCCTTTCCTTCTTTTGGTGGCCAACCTCAAAGGAAAGAAAAAGAAAGAAAATTAAGCCTATAACAAAGACATTAAAGCAAATAGAACATAGGCGAGGGCTAATGCCAAATAAGAACAGGGTCCTCACTACATGGTAGCTACAACATGTGAGTGAGAAAACAATGTAAGCAAAGGCATATTAACTAACACTTGATGCAAGAGTAAAGTCAACGCATGAAGAGCACTAAAAAGCATCAAGTTCAAACAGAAAGAGTGGGTCATGAAAGGCATGCAAGTTCATATCAATGCACGAAGGGTACAACGATCTTCAAAGGTTAAGCATTGAATTAGAAATTTCATTACCCATCAATATCAAACAAGTCTAGAAGCACCAAGATTAGCCAAGAAATTCTCAACAATTAAGTAAGAACATTCAACACCATTGTTCAAATAAGAAACTCGAAAAAAATAAAGTAAAAACAGGCTATAAAAACAAAATAAAAATGCAAAGAATAGAAGTATGCGAATGCAATGGACAAAAGAAAATGGAAGATGAGAAAAAAAAACTCTTCTGTTTTGTTTTTTTTTTACCGGCGCGGACGCGTCATGCACGCTTACGCGTAGATGCGCAGTTGGTCGAAGGGCGCGTACGCGCCAGGTGCGCACACGCGTGGGTTGCAGGCACATAATAGGCACAAACTAGGCATAACTCTCTGGTTTTTGGCTGGGAGTAGAATTTTTGCATCCACGCGTACGCGTACGCGTATGCGCCAGGTGCGCGCACGCGCGGGTCGGTGCTCTATTTTTCAATTTTTTCCAAGTTCTTGCACCAATCCAAGCATTCCAAACCTCCAAACAGCTACCCAAACACCATAAAACCTTATTTAACGTATTAGACTACCAAATAGACTCAACAAACTACTCTAACTGTGAATTTAAACTAATTCTACCAATATTTACAAAAGAAAAAATGAAAAGATATTACCATGGTGGAGTGTCTCCCACCTAGCACTTTTGTTTATTGTCCTTAAGTTGGACTTATGGGGCCTCCTCTTAAGGTGGCTTGTGCTTGAAGCTATCCTTAAACATCCACCAATGCTTGAATCTCCAATAAGGTTTAGTCTTCAAAGATGATAACTCCAAGCCTTGATGGAGTTCCACACAAGCCATGGGCTCCCAAATTTGATTCTCCTTGTGCAATACGGGATCCCACACTTTGTTTTGACACCCATCTTCAAATTGATCATCATGATTCCAATTTGGTGGCATGACCTTAGAATTCTCAATTAAGCACCCAAACATTCTCCTAGACCCATGCAATTTGGTTCTACACCAACCATTTCTATTCAACTTCGATCATGCAACCATTATGAGCTTAGAGTGATGTTTCTAACCACTACACAACTCTCTCTTACTCTTAACTCCATAAAGAGCTCTAAGTTGACCATCATTTTCAATCAAACCATATTCAAGCGGGAAAGTAAAGATTATAGATAAGAATTTTACCCACTTGAATGTTATGTTAGATGGTGACTTAGGAAGGGACGCCTCCAATGGTCTTGTAAGTTCCATTCCCTTGTACTCTTCCATGATTACCTCCACCTCTTTACAACTTTCCTCAATATTAACCTCTTCCTCTTGACGGCTCACTTCCAATTCAATTTCTTCTTCATTGCTCACCAAGGGCATGAGAGGTTGTGCATCTTCTTCTTTGACCTCAATTTCAAGCCCAATGGGAGAGGATTCAATTGTAGATAGGAACTCCTCAATGATTGAATCCATCTCTTGATCAACCTCTTCAAAGTTTTCAATCATGATATGCTTTGGAGGTTGTACACCCTCCTCAACATCAACGTCAAGCATCTTGGAAGAGGGCTCTCTAATGCTACATTCCCATGGACTTCCAACATCTCCTAGATTTTCAACCACTTCTTTCGGCTCATTTATCTCAACTTCTTCCCCTTGTGACAATTCTTGCTTCATGTCCTCTTCTTCACCTTGAAGCTCTAAGCTCACTCCCTCACTATGCTCCTTAATTGCTTCTCCACATTCAACAATGGGAATTTCTTGATCGCATAGGCTTAGCCGGGAGGAGAACATATTGCTAACGGCTTCCGCTAGGATAGCCATCTTGGCTTCTAGCTCCTTAAACTCCTTTTGGTTCTCCTCTTGCCTTCGAATGTAAAAACTAACACATTCTTGGAGAGGATCATCCATTGGAGGTAGTGTGGAAAAAGAAGTTTCATTGTTTGGGAAGGAAGTTTCATAATTTGAAGTTGGTTCGTCTTGGTAAGGGTATGAAGATGGTGTATATTGAGGTGGTTCTTGAGAGTAATTGTGTTAGAATGGTGGTGGTTCCATGTATGGTTCATATGGTTCATAAGGTGGTTAGTAAGGTGAATAAGGATTAGGGTCATAATGAGGTGTTTGGTGGTATGGGGCTTGTGAGTAAGGTGGTTCAAAATTAGGTTGAGGGGGTGGTTCATGGGCATGTGGTGGTGGTTGTTGACAATCACAATAAGGGTCACCACATCCATTAGATTAATATGCATTATGATTAGAATTATACCCATAAGAAACCGGAGGTTGTGGTTGCCAAGAAGGTTGATCAATCCTTTGAGGCTCCCTCCCCCTTTGATTGTTCCATCCTTGATGCATATTGTCATTGTAGCTCCCATTTCCTACAACATAATTTGAGCCAAACCCATAGCCAAAGTGAGGATGAGAATTCATAATAGCAAATAAAAACAAAAGCTAACAAAAATAAGCAACAAAGTTCTAAAGCTAACAAAAACTAACAAATAAGTAAAAGGCAAACATATTCACAATATTTACAATAGCCAATAATGTAACACCATTGCAACTCCCCGGCAACGGCGCCATTTTGATTTAAGAAAATTGTCGTGTCGGTGTAGAATTTCACACAAAATGAATGAATTCTCGTTGCAAGTATAGTTCTACACCAACAAACAATTCTCACATCAAAAATATTGGTTGTCACAAGTAACAAACTCCAATAAAAATTAACCGGAGTATTTAGACTCCGGATCGTCTCACAAGGAATTGCAATGAAATGCTCAATTATTGGCTATGAAGGGGCAAAAGGGTTTTGGTTTATAAGAGGGGAAATAAAAGTAAATCAAGCAAGTAAATTAAAGAAAGCAAGTAAATAAGAGAAAGCAAGTAATAAAGAGAGAGACATTCATGGCAAGGGTTGAGATCATAGGCTTTCTATCCTA
This sequence comes from Arachis hypogaea, assembly GCF_003086295.3. Taxonomy (NCBI): domain Eukaryota; kingdom Viridiplantae; phylum Streptophyta; class Magnoliopsida; order Fabales; family Fabaceae; genus Arachis; species Arachis hypogaea. The sequence continues at coordinate 75,060,978 of NC_092055.1, forward strand.
GTCATACAATGATTAATTCACCCTATTTAGTCAACTCCAACAAATGGAAGAAGGTATCATGTTATCTTCACATAGGGAGAACGTCAAACAAGACTAATCAATTATATCACAATGATAGACAAGAATTTATCCTATTACGTCATCCCCAATGATGGAGGAAGGTATCATGTTATCCCCATACTCGGAGAAAGTCTAATAAGACTAGCTAATCTCAATCCAAAAGTCCTAATCACCTACTAATTAAATTAGCAAGAGATTAGAGTCAATGGAAATCATACTAGCTAAAAACTCTAGATTACCAACCTAAGTTGGGTTTTCATGACTCAAGATTGCCTAATTACTCTTTCCAAGCCAAGAATGCTCAAAATCTACTCTAACATTCAACCAAGCATTTTGTCAAACACTTGGTGGGTACAAAAGGAAAGCATAGTAAAGATGCAAGAATAGTAAATCTACCAACTACCAATTGCAAGAAAAGTAAGATCACAATTCAAATCAACAATAAAAGAACATCAAACTTTAAATTGCATTAAAAAGATCCAAATCCAACATGAATCCATGAACATAAAAGAAGCATAAAAGTAAAATTAACATCACAAACTAAGAAAATGAAAGTGTAGAAGCAAGAAATCATAAAGGAAACAAGATGATAAGATGAGATTGAACCTAGATCTAGGAGAGATTAACTTAACCTAATTCTAGAGAGAAGAGGGAGCTTCTCTCTCTATAAACTAACCTACATGATGCTAATGCTACAAAAAATTGCTCCCCCTTGCCCAAGCTTGAATTCTGCATGAAATAGCATCAGAAATAAGTTGGGTTGGGCCCAAAGTGCTTCAGAAATCGCCCCCAGCGATTTCATCTTTAGTGGGCCACGAGCAGCATCGGCGTGCACGCATACATGGTGCGTGCGCGCCCCTATACACGAAGCAACATATGGAAAATTTTATATCATTTCGAAGCCCCGGATGTTAGCTTTCCAACGCAACTAGAACCGCCTCATTTGGACCTCTGTAGCTCAGGTTATGGTCGATTGAGTGCGAAGAGGTCAGGCTTGACAGCTTTGCGGTTCCTTCATTTCTTCATGAGTTCTCCCGCTTTGCATGCTTTTCTCCTCGCTTATTCCATCCAATACTTGCCTTATGGACCTGAAATCACTTAACAAATATATCAAGGTATCATATGGAATTAAAGTGAATTAAAATCACTAATTTTAGGGCCTAAAAAGCATGTTTTCACATTTAAGCACAAATCAAGAGAGAATTGCAAAACCATGATATTTCCTTGAATAAATGTGAGAAAAGTGGATAAAATCACCGAAATTAAGCACAGGATAAACCACAAAATCGGGGTTTATCACACGTACGCGTCAGTCACGCATACGCGTCGCTTGTGTTTTGCGCTAGGCACACGTCTGCGTCGTCCATGCGTGCGCATCACTGCCATTTTCTCCAAAACTCCATTTTGTGCGTTCCTTCCATTTTTGCGTGTTTCCTTTCTGTTCTCTAAGCCATTCCTGCCCTATGAAGCCTGAAAATACTTAACACACAGATCACGGCATCGAATGGTAATAAAGGATAATTAGAGTTAACATTTTTAAGGAATAGGAAACATGTTTTCACATATATCATCGAATAAGGAAGGAATTGTAAAACCATGCAAATCTTATGAATAAGTGGGTGAAGAATTGATAAAAACACTCAATTGAGCACAAGATAAATTATAAAATAGTGGTTTATCAGTATTAGTGAGCCATATGTTGATTATTGTAACATTGTATGAATTAGATTGTGTATCTTGTTGAATTAGAGTTCAATTGGAAGGTTGAAACGAAATTCTATTGGTTAAACTTGTGAAATTGCCATATGGAAGCTTGAACCTTGTGAAAAGAGAGGTTTTTAAAGTGTTCCACACTTAGGGAAAAATTGGCCAAAGTATGGTTTCAGTTTCTCGTAGTTAATATATAATGTAACGTGAAAACCTAGGCTAATTGACCGTAGGATTGGTTGAATGTTGTGAACTTGCTAATGTTAGTATTTTGGTAACATATTGAGTTTGTTATGAGCTTGATAAACCCCAAATTTAGGCTTTATCATATGTTAAATTTATCAACTTATCTCACATTTATTCAATGAAATAGCATAGTTTTGTCAATTTCTCCTAAATTGTGTTTATGATTAAAAACATACTTTTTAAGCTTTTAATTTTCTAAATTTAATTCACTTTGATTCTACTCGATGCCTTGATGTGTTTGTTTAGTAATTTCAGGCTTAGGAGGCAAGTATTGGATTGAAGAAGTGAAGATAAAGTATGCAAAGTGGAGAATTCATGGAGAAATGAGGATTTGGTGGAATTCATGGCCACGCATACGCATGAGTGAGAGTTTCGTCAGGCCACGTGTACGCGTGACACTTGTCACGTGACCAACTTAAAAAAATGTGGCTGATGATTTCCGAGCTTATCCAAGCCCAAATCCAACTCATTTCTAAAGTATTTGAAGCCAAATTCAAGAAGGAACAAGGGGAGAGCAATTAGTGTAACTTAGGAATCATGCTTTAGGTCATTCTCTAGAGAGAGAAGCTCCCTCTTCTCTCTAGAATTTGGATAGATTTAATTTAATTTCATCTTAGATTTAGGTTTTATTTATTGTCTTGCACTAGTTTAATTACTTTTTCTTGTTTTGTTGCCTTGATTCTCTTAGTTTTACTTGTTATTTCTTGTATTTGGGGGGCTTTTATGTTATTGAACTGTTGTTGATTTTCATTTTCATTTATTCAATTTTGATGTTTTTACGTTATTGATGTTTATTTGAGTTATTGTTATTGATTTCTTGCATTGGGTAGTTTTAGATTTTGTATTTCTTACTATTTTAATATGCCTTTCTTTTATGCATGTTAAGTGTTTGTTAAAATGTCTCCTTTAGTTTTAGAGTAGATTTTAAGCATTCTTGGCTTGGAAGGAGGAGTTTAGTAATCTTGAGTCATTAATACCCAACATATATTGGTGATCTAGAGTTGTTAGTTAATCTTGTTTCCATTGATGCTACGTATGGATTGGGATTAACTAGGCGTGTTTGACTTTCTCTCAATATGGAGATAACGTAATAGGCTTAGCTCTTGGTCAAAATACATATATATATATATATATATATATATATATATATATATATATAACAAGCTTAGTTAAAATAATGAAATTTTTCAAGAAATTTATCTATAGGGCACCCCAATTGATTTGAGTAAAAATTGTTTATTGAACTTGCTTGAATTACATATTGTGGAACATGTCTTTGAGCTAAGAACACATAAGCTTGTGAGTTTTTTAGCCTAATTCTGTGGTTACAGCATATAACCACAATTTTCATTCTTGTGTGTATTATTCTCTTTCTATGATTTCAGTCTTTGATTTTTTTTATTCTTTATGTCCATTATTTTACGTATGAATGCATTTATATGATTGAGGCCTTTATTTCATTAGAGCTCACTTACCCAAATGGCCTTACCCTTTCATCCACCTTTGTTAACCAATTTGAGCCTGTTTAATCCTTTTTGTTCTTAATTTTGGCACATCACTATCTCTAAATGAAAAATAATAAATGTCCTTAATTTGGATCTTTGATTAGCTTAGGCTAGTGAGAGTATTTATCATTCAAGTGTGGGAAATTTAGGGAACATTGGTTAGATAAAAGTATATTTTTGAGTTTTCATTAAAAATTTTGGAAGTTGGGTACATACTCATGAATTGAATGTTGAACCATATACATTAATATTTTTGCATAAATCATGTTATTGAAAAGAAAAAAAAAGAAAAAAAATATAAAAAAAGGAAAAAAAAAAGAAAATAATAATAATAATAATAATAATAATAATAATAATAATAATAATAATAATAATAATAATAATAATAATAATAATAATAATAATAATAATAATAATAATAAAGGGGACAAAATGCTCTAAAGTAAAGTAATTATAACAATGCATATCCGTTGTGATTAAAAAGAGAATTCATGAGTGTGTGAAAAAGTGAATAATGGGTAGTTAGGTTTGCATTTGAATTTTATAGGCTGTTATATGTGTTAGGTGAGAGTTTAGGTTAATCAAAGAAGCAAATTTCAAGCTCACTTAGCCATATATAACCTTACCTTGACCCTAGCCCCATTACAACCTTTTGAAAAGTCCTCATGATATTTGTATGCATGTATTGAATAATTGTTGATTGTTAGATGAAAAAAATTTTAGAAAGCAAGATTAGAAGAGAATTGAAAGAATTAACCCTATACACTTGAGCGATTAGAAAGTATACACATCCGGTGAGGGGTTCGATTACTCAATTTTATGGTTCCATCTGTGATTATCTAAATCTTGCAAGTTTGTAAACTCCTTTCAAAAACTCTAATCAATTATTGGATTTGACTTGGGTGTGATTGCTTTAGCCTTTATGTTCATATATGTATTCTTGGAAATTGATTTATTTTGACTAAGTAGTTGCATGCATTGCATATAGGTAGTTTACTTCGATAGAATAAATGTTAACACCAATTTCTTATATCTTTCTTGGTTTAGCATGAGGACATGCTTGGTTTAAGTGTGGGGAGGTTGATAAACCCTAATTTTAGGGTTTATCTTGTGTTAAATTTAGTGAATTTTACCAATTTATCTCATATGTATTCAATGAAATAGCATGATTTTGTGAATTTCTCCTAAAATTGTGCTTACGATTAAAAACATACTTTTTAGGCTTTTAATTTGCTAAATTTAATTCACTTTGATTCCACTCGATGCCTTGATGTGTTTGTTTAGTGATTTCAGTCTTAGGAGACAAAGATTGGATTGAAGAAATGAAGACAAAGCATGCAAAGTGGAGAATTCTTGAAGAAATGAGGATTTGGTAGAATTCATGGCCACGCATACGCATGACTCATGCGTACGTGTAAGTAAGAGTTTCGTCAGGCAACGTGTACGCGTGACCCATGCATATGTGTGAGACTTGTCACATGACCAACTTAAAAGAAAATGTAGCTGGCGATTTCTGAGCTCATCGAAGCCCAAATCCAACTTATTTCTGAAGTATTTGAAGCCAAATTCAAGAAGGAACAGGGGGGGAGTAAGTAGTGTAGCTTAGGAACCATGCTTTAGGTCATTTTCTAGAGAGAGAAGTTCCCTCTTCTCTCAAGAATTAGGGTAGATTTAGATTTTATTTCTTGTCTTGATCCAGTTTAATTACTTTCCTTGTTTTATTGCCTTGATTCTCTTAGTTTTACTTGTTATTTCTTGTATTTGGGGGACTTTTATGTTATTGAACTCATGTTGATTTTTATTTCCATTTATGCAATTTAGATGTTTATATGTTATTGATATTTATTTGAGTTATTATTATTGATTTCTTGCATTAGATAGTTTTAGATTTTATATTTCTTGCTATTTTAATATGTCTTTCTTTTATGCATGTTAAGTGTTTGTTAAAATGTATCCTTTAGTTTTAGAGTAGATTTTTAGCATTCTTGGCTTGGAAGGAGGAGTTTGGTAATCTTGAGTCATTAATACCCAACATATGTTGGTGATTTAGAGTTGTTAGTTAATCTTGTTTCCATTGATGCTACTTATGGATTGGGATTTACTAGGCTTATTTCACTTTCTCTCAATATGGAGATAACATAATAGGCTTAGCTCTTGGTAATTATTGTGTTATGATTAATGACTAGGATGGAAAACCTTGATTCTCAATCCTTGCCATGAATGCCTCTTTAGTATTTGTTATCTTTAGTTGTTTGTTTTTTTTTATTGTCATTTAAAATCTTGTCTTCTCATATGTAAACCCCCTTGAACCTCATAACTGATAACATGCATACCTCACTTCAATTCTTTTGAGAGATGATCCAAGATCTAATACACTCGGTTATTATTGGTTTGCATTGTAACAAACAAAATTAAACTCTGATGCGAGTCGATTGTTGGGTTGGAGCTATACTTGCAACGAAGAGATTTTTTTATTGAGAAGAAATTCCAAATCGACGATTGCTCTACCATCTGAGCTTGTGATGATGATTGACGAGGATGATGATTATGGTTTGGATGTCGATTTATACATGAATGAGTTATGTTGTTTGAAATGTGGAATGTTAGGATGAAATTGATATAAGGGAGTATTGGTATGTTGTGAAAGAGATGGAATGTATATAGGGGTTGTTTTGGTCATAATTGATGTTGTTTTGAAATGGAAAACTTTGGGTTGGGTGAGGTTTTGCTAAAAATAGATGTTTGGTACTTTTGATAACAGTGGATTTTTAACCAAACTTCGACGGGCCATAACTCGGCTTTCGTACCCTCAATTTTTTTTCAAACTTATTTCAAATGAAAATTGGGTCTGTGAAGTTTATGTCGTTTAAAGAATGAACTAAAAATAATTTTTTTTATGAAAGAGTTATGCTCGTTGGAAGTTTGGTGTGCAAAAGTGATTTATGCAGAACTTAACAACTTTTTATCATTTTGAAAGGAGTATGCAAACACACACGTGACGTGGACCCTAGGCTCTGCCCAAACGTGCCGCATACGCAGGCGAGTGCATGCGCATGAAAACGGGGGGAGTTTACAGGCTTGCGTACGCGGGCAGTACCACACGACGCAGGATGGCTTGCCTCTCCGAGGGGCTCACATACGCTGACATGAGTCGCGTACGCGAGATGGGTAACAGACACCCCCACATACGCAAAACGAGGCATGCGTCCGCGAAACCCCTGTTTTTGAAAAAAAGCGTATTTTCGTGATTTCAATCTATTTTCTAACTTTTGAACCTCTATATTTACCTTCTAATGTTCCAAATTTAGATTCTAGCCTTAGGGAGAGGAGAGAACTTAGGAGGGGTGGTAATGATAAACCATTATTTTATGATTTATATTGTGTTTAATTGTGTGATTTGATCAATTCTTTACCCACTTATTCATATGATAAGCATGTATTTACAATTCCTTCCCAAAATCACTCCATGGTTGAAAACTTGCTTTCTAGAGACTTTTAATTATGTATTTTAATTCTCCTTTATCCCATTCGATGTCGTGATTTGTGTGTTAAGTGTTTCAGGCTTCATAGGGCATGAATGACTTGGAAATTGGAGAGGAGGCTCGCAAAAATGGAAGGAACACAAGAAACCAAGGAGATGACCAGCGAGCAATGACGTGAGCGCATGGCCAACGCGAACGCGCGAAGTGAAGAATTCGCAGCGACGCGGACGCGTGCCTGATACAAACACGTGGATTGGAGTCTGCACGCCTGACGCGGATGCGTGCCTGACACGAACGCGTGGAAAGGAAAAACGCTGAATGACGCGAATGCATAGACGACGCGTACGCGTGACATGCGCGATCTGCAAAAATAACAGAATATGCTGGGGGCGATTTCGGGCCGCTTTTTGACCCAGTTTTCGGCCCAAAAATACAGATTAAACCTAAGGAACATGCAGAGGCTCAAGGGGCATCCACACACATTGAGATTCATCACATTAGGATTACACTTAGTTTTAGTTCTGAGTTTTTTTTTTAGTTGCATTACATTGATAGTTTATGCTTTTGCTTGGATTTTTGGGTTGCTGAAAGTCATTACATCCATTGAAGACATTACTCTAGTTTGTTTCCTTATTCCTTTATTTTTAATTAGTTACTCATTGACTCTATTCAATTATGTTACATTTTGGATTTATTAATATATGAAGTTATTTTTATTTAATTGATTTTAATTCTCCATTTTATTTTAATTAATTATGTCTTCTCATATTTTTATGATTATTAATTTCATGTCAATGGAGTAGAATTTCTACTTGACATGGGGGTTGATTAAGAGGTGATACTTGAGTTGGAATGCTCAAGTGCTTGGTTAAACTGGACGTTGTTGGCTAATTCCATACCTACTAACACTAGACCTCCCCAAGGGAGAGGGCTAGGACCTGAGGATAAGAGTTAGTTCAATCACCATACCTTTCCTTACTTAGTAAAGGGAAATCGTGTGAGAACAACAACCTTTTTACACTACACTTGAGAAGATTCCCACAAGGATAGAAGTTCCACTTAATTATTCCCCTAGTCAAGGCCTTTTATTCAGAGTATCAATAATTATTCTTAGTTTATTTTTATTGCCTTAATTCACAATTATTTTAATTGCTCATTATCAAACTCAACTTTCTGGGACCTTTCTGATTAATAAATTAGCACTCTTTCCTGTAACTCGTTAGGAGACGACCTAGGACTCATACTCCTAGTATTTTATTCCTAAAATTTGTGACAACCTTTTTTAAATTGGTGAGGCAGATCTTAGCTGGTTAAGAGCTATACGTGCAACACTGTTCTCTTAATTGAAATCTCTTAACTGGTTAACTTCTGTGACGCACCAATTTTTGGCGCCATTGTCGGGGAGTTGCAATAGTGTGCTAAATTATTAATTAGTGTATATATTTTATTTTATTTGAATATTTTATTTTTATTTCTGTTACCATGAGTTACATGTCTTTCTCATTGAATGACGCGTTCATTGCCTGATCCGAGTTTAGTCCCATTTGATCCTGAAATTGAAAGAACTCTTTCACATATTAGACGAACTCGACGTCGGTTAGCCTCCGAGGGTGGTGAAGTGATTATTATCAATTCACCAGTCTCATCTGAGGACAAATCTGAACCGCCATCTGAGAGCGAGACAAGCTCATTTACTACTGATCCAGTTGATTTACGTGTAGGAAACATGGCAGCACCTAGGAGGATTACTCTCCAAGAGGCAGGAGCCCCAGATTTTACACTACAGCCGTATCAAGTGCATCACCCGACTGCAGCTGTAGATTTTGAACTAAAAACCGCACTGATCAACTTGATGCCCAAGTTTCATGGCTTATATGCTCAAGAGCCTATCAAGAACCTTAGAGATTTCCAGACAGCCTGTTATACTGTTAGGCGTCATGGTGCAGATGAAACTTCTATTTTGTTAATCGCCTTCCCGTTTTCTCTCGAGGGAAAGGTGAGGAAGTGGTACTACTCCCAACCTCAAGCGACTGTTACCAACTGGGACACGCTTAGAAGAGAATTTTTGGAAAAATATTTCCCATCTGAAGTCACAGATAGACTGAGAAAAGAGATCTCCTGCATTGTTCAAGGTGAATCAGAGACTCTCTTTGAATATTGGGAGCGCCTCAATAATCTCCTGGACGCATGTCCCCATCAAATGATTGATAGACTAGTATTGATCAGCTACTTTACCCAAGGCATAAATCCCCAGGATAAGACTACACTGGAAGGTGCCAGTAATGGTTCTCTGAAAAAGTACAAAACCACAGATGAAGCATGGCAGCTGATCAGCGACTTAGCTGAGTCCACTAGGAATCACAGACAGAAGCGTAGCCCCAAGGCTGTTGTAGAGATTTCCACTAGTAAAGAGACTACTGTTCTCACCCAGAGTATATGTAAAATGACCAACCTACTGAAGCAGATGCAGTTGAATCAACAACAAGCACAACAAGCTCAGCCTCCACCACAACAGAGCCAATAGTTAGTTCCACAAAGAGTATGCGGGATCTGTGCTAATTATAGTCATTATACTGATGAATGCCCACAGCTCCAGGAAGACAACACTATGGCAGCCACTCACAACTTCTATGACTGCCCGAATCAAGGATACAATCCACAAGGTGGAAACTACAACCAAGGTGGCAATAATAACCATGGATGGCAGGACAATTCCAACCAAGTTTGGAGAGATAATTCTAACCATAGCTGGAGGGATAACTTTAACAGAGGAGGCAGAGACAATAATGGAAACCAGAGGTGGAATACTAATAACAACAACCGGCAGCAGAATCAGAACCAACCTTACAGAGCACCCCACCTAAGACAATCACAAGGACCGCAGCAAACCCAACAACAAGTTTCTCAGACTGCTTATTCTAATTCCTCATCAAATGACGAGATACTTCGTTCTCTTGCACAAGGACAACAAGACATGCATGCTCAGCTCAACTCTAGTCTGAATCGCTTAACTGCCACTTTACAAGCTCTCGTCTCCCGGATGGATTCCTCACTTAATTCCACACATCAACCTTCAAGCTCTAATGGAATTCCTTCTCATCCACTGCCTAATCCCAAGGGTGGCATCAATTCCATGACTCTAAGGTCTGGAACCACACTGCAGGAGAGGAACCATGAGGAGCCAAACCCACCAGAAAATGTGCCAACAGAGGATGTGGTGGAAGTGGAAGAAGCTGAAGAAGAAGAGGACGTACCAGACATAGTCAAAGAAGAAGAAGCTCAACCACAGAATGAAGCACCAAGGGATGCTGAAGGTGAAATTTGTGCCCCTCTTATTCCATTTCCACAACTTGCAAGGAAGCCCAGAAAACAGATGGAACTTGACCCCAAAATGGTAGAAATATTCAAAAAGGTCAAGGTAACTGTTGCCCTTTTTGATGTTATTCAACAGGTACCTAAATACGCAAAGTTTCTAAAATATTTGTGCATACATAAAGATAAAATTAATGAATTAGAAACTATTCCTTTAGGTAGTTCTATATCTGCTTTAATGGGAAATATACTTGAAAAATGTAGTGATCCAGGTCCATGTATGGTTAGCTGTACCATTGGAGGTGTGATATTTTTTGACTGTATGTGCGATTTAGGAGCATGTGTTAGCATAATGCCTTTGTCTATATATGATACTTTGAGGCTCCCTCCCTTAAAAAGGTCGGCAGCTCGTTTTGTGTTAGCAGATAAAAGCATTATCACAGTAGTTGGAATTGCTGAAGATGTACTAGTGAGCATTAAGGGGCTTACATTTCCCATTGATTTCTATATCATAGAAATGCCCCCTAATGACTCAGGAAGACCATCATCAATCCTGCTTGGAAGACCATTCCTGAAGACTTCAAAGTTCAAGCTGGATGCATTCTCAGGAACTTATTCCTTTGAGATAGATGGTAGGATATAACAACCCTAGTTTTTAAAAATCAAAAACTAGTTATTTGTGATTTATTTTAAGAAAATTATTTTCCTAAAGGTAATTAAATAGAGTTTCATGATAATTAAAGTTTAAATTAATTAAAATTTTTATATAAACTTTATTTGATATTTGGTATAATTGAAATTATAATTTTAGTAATTGAAAAATAAGAAAGAATTGTATTGTTCAATTTAAGTAATTTTTAATGAATTATGTTCTATTTTATTAATTTGTACTCTTAGAGATTAATTTATTAGAAATGATTAGTTTGATTTTTATAAATACTTTAAGTTTAAGTTAATTAATGTTCAAGTACAATTTTTATTATAATTAGCTATTCTACACAAATTGAAATTTAGAGTTTTGATAAAAGGTTATATCATTTAATTTGAATAATTAATATTGATTTTAAGTTATATTTTATAAACATGTGATTAATATGTTCATTTTATATTTTAAATTAAAAATAATTGATTGAGCCTAGAAATATGTTGATAAATAATTTTTCTAAATATTTTTAATAGAGTATATTTGATTTTAAAATTACTCTACCCTTCAATTTTATCAAAATATCTTTTCATATCTATCCATATTCTTTTATAAAATCCCTAATTTCTAACCCTAATTTCCAAATTGAATTAGAAACCCTAATTCCTAATTTCAAACCCTAACTCTTCCACCCTCACCATCCCTCAGCCGTACCCCACCCCCCTTTCTTCCTAAACACAACACGCACAAACAAAAGAAAGAAACAGAGAAATAAAAAGGGAGAACAGAGGGCTTGGAATCGGAGAGGAGGGAGACGCCGTCGCCACCTCCGTCGCGTGTCACCACCGGTCATTGCTGCTGAGCCGTCGTCGAAAACAGAACCACAGAGAGAGAGAGAGCCGTCCAGCCGCCTTGCCAGAGCCGTCGTTTCTGCGCCGTCGCCGTCGTCAGCCCCGCGCGCTACTACCCGCGTCACTGCCGTCGAAGCTCCGCGACGCTGCCGCCATTTCACGAGGAGAGGACGTTCGCAGAGGGAGCTAGGGGAGAAAGGGAGAGACGAGCATAAACCAGATCCGGAGGGAGAAGGCGCCGTGTCTGGTAGCTGCCGTCACGTCGCCGTCGTCGCCCTCACTGCGCCGCCGTCATCCTCGTCACAGAGCCAGCCGCCGCTACTTATAGCAAAGTCAGAGAGATGGAACTCGGGAACAGAGGAGACAGAGAGCTCGGAGGCTGAGCTGGGGTTCAACCACCGTGCCCAGCCGTGCTCGCGTTGTCGGCACCGTTTTCGTCGAAACTGCCGCTGTTTGAGGGGCTATGCTTGGCCGCCGTTATGCTGCCCTGCTTCACCGTGGCTGAGCTCTGCCACTCCCTGCTCTTTGGGCTTGAGAAGCTGATGCGGGAATTACTACAGGAAGAGAAGAACACGAATAGGAGAAACTAGGATCGTTGTTGTTGCCACCGCTGCTGAAGACCAGCCACCGCGTTGAGCTTTTACCGTCACCGTTCTGCCCGGTGTCGCCAGCACTGAAGTCAGCCGCTACCACCGTCGAGCCTTGTTGGAATTAGTGTTGCTTTTGGAGGTTTGAAAGGGAGGCTTGTTCGGATCTGCTTCTGGTCCTGGTTCTCATAGCTGCCTGAGCCTCTGTCACCATCAGAGATGTTGTCTGGTTGATGCAGCTACTGCTGTTAACACCAGTGGAGGTTGAAGCTACCGTTACTGATGTGAATGAAAAATAAAAAGGGGTTCGTCACGTTTGATTTCTGCAAGTAGCGACACCGAGGTAGGGGATTTAACATTTTTAATTTAGAATGCCTACAAAGTTATTGGATAAGTGCAAATGGTTAACAATGGTTAAGAATTTCTTAATTAACATGAATGACTTGAAATGCATTTGAAATTAGTTAGTCGTTGTGAATATTCTGAGCTGTGATTGAACTTAGATGCTGTTGTGAACAATGATTAATTTAGTGTAACTTATTAAACTGAAATATGCCGAGTTAATTATGGAACAGCTGTTGAATGGATAATTGATGAATTTAGTTTGGATTGCTACTGTGAATATAATTGGTTTTGCTGTTATAAGAGACTAATTGATAGAAATAAGCTTGGTTTGAGGTTGTGAAATTTTGATTATTGAATTCAGGTTATGGCTGTGAATGTCTTTGGGCTTTATTGTGAGTCTTTGAAGTTGTAATTGATATTATTTTCTCTGATTTTGATGGAATTGTTGAAAAGTTCTGATTCTATGTGATTATACTGAATTAGTTGAATTGTGTGGCTGTATTCTGGTTATTGAGAGTAAGTGCTGCTTGTTATTTTTAGTTATCTGATGTATCGGAATGGCTGTGAAATTAACTTGTGACTAATCGGAATTGGCTTTGATGATTGTTAAAGTTGAGTCATGATTAATTAGAATTAAGATTGAGAACTGTTAAAAGATTGAAGTTTGATTACCAAATCATTCTCTTCAAGTCTGACTTTTTAAAACAAAATAGTAACTTTGCTAAAGAGTAAATGGCATTAATTAAAAATTATGAAAGGCTGATTTTTTGGGATTACTAGTTGATTGTGTTTAATTTTAAAAGGATTTTATGATAAGTGAAAAGTAAATATGAAATGGTGAGAATGGAATGATGGATTAGCAGAAATTGTGGAGTATGATTGATTTGCTAATTATTATGAAAAGCGAATATCTGATTGATTGAAAATTTTCTGTTTGAAAATTATTGAAAAAAAGGCTGGTGATTTGTTGAGAAAGAGGGAACCTGTAAGGGTGGCTAAGTCCGAGTTTTAGGGGAGGTGCCGCCAGAATTTTGTAAAATCTGAGGTTTTACTTGAAAAAGTTATTTTAGAAGGTTTGGATTTGGAAAGTTATGTTATTTAAGTTTTATCTATTGATTAAAGTATTATGTGTGGGCTGAATTTATTATGAAAACAATTTTATTTAGGTAAGAAAAGAATTATATTATTTTGAAATTAAATTACCAAGGAAAGGTTTATGTTTTAGGTTTGAATTATTTATAAAAGAAGTTATGTTTTGAGATTTATTCAATATGAAGAGAGTTATGCCTGGGGTTTGAAATAAAGGATTTTTTTTAAAGTTTAATGATTATATAATATTTGAATATGAATGATAAAGAGAGATAGTTTTTGAGTCATTGGGAAGTTAGTAAACTTGAAAAAGAGTTTTATTTGGTTACTTTTAGTAAGAGGGTAATGTTTTGAAAAGTAGTTAGCGAATTTAAAAAAAATAATTTTCTTGAGTTTTTTGAAAGAATATTAAACTAGAAAATAGTTTTAAAATTGGTTCGAGTTAAGAGGTTGCAAAAGTGGAAGTCGTAAAGTTTGTACAACATGATTGAACAAAAAAAAAGAGAGATATTGTATAAGAATATGTAACTGGAGATGGATAATGAGAATGATAACTTATGATGATAATTACATTGATTCTTTTGAGGAAAGGTATTCAGTTTATGAAATTGTTGGCAAGGACGTGGGTTTTGTCCCGCTTGCGTATTAATGATTATAAAGGAGAATAAAAAGCAAAGGACCTGTTGAAAGGTCATTTGTTACTTGAGGCAACCCAAGAGATATTTATTTGTTGCTTGAGGCAACCCAAGAGGTGTGTTTATTCATTTGTTGCGTTATGGCAACTCCTGAGATATTTGTGTGATGATCTACTGCGTGAAGGCAGTCAGATAGATAGTGGTACGACCACAGAACATTTTCCAGTGTTACACAGCTATTGAGAGCTGTACCTGCAACTGATAACCTGGGATCACTTGCATAGGATATTAATTCATACACGGCTAGAATGCCGTACCTGTAAGGCAAGGATTGCTTATAGAGAATATGATTTCATACACGGCTGGAATGCCGCCACCTGTAAGGCAGAGTCTGCTTACAGAGGATATGATGCATACGTCAGTTAGTGAGACCTGTACCTATGCTGACTGGAAAATCATGCCCGTTTTAGCTGCTTCGGGTTACGTCGGGAGTGGGTAGAAACCGACAAATGAGCTCATTACCTGCACTAGGGCTAGACATGCATCATCCTTGTGTGTGCATTTGCATTTGATTGGGTTTGCTCGTTGTACTTCCCTGTGATTATGCTGTTTACCTTGCTGTGACTTGTTTGTGTGTTGAATTAAATATTTTGTTAGTGCTATTAGTTGGTGAATGTATGATGATGAGTAAGAATTGATGTTGTAATTGAAAATTAATTGTGTGGTTAAGAAATGCTTAATGTGACCAGTTTTATATTTTGGAATTGGTCTTGAGCTTAGAGATTTTCTTTGGAAGATATAAATAAGTAGTTAAAGTAAAACCAAGAATAGTATTTTCATAAGATTTTGATAAAAAATATAGTTTCCTTGAGTGTGTTAATTATTTGCATTCTATTTTATTACTTTTACGGCATTCCCATTCCCTACTGAGAACGTGTGGTTTGTTCTCACCCCAATATTTTCCACCCTTTCAGTGACACAGGTTCGAAGATACAGTGTGAAGCTGGGGCGATTATAGAATTTATTTATGAGTTAAGTGTGAGTTAATTTGCTTTCATAGAGTTCCCTCGCCCTTATTGCTTAAGATTTTTATTTTATACAGAGGGATAGGATTTGTATCTGAGTTTTATTTGAAATCTTTTGTATGACAGATATTATTATTAATAATTATGTGATTATTATTACTTTAAAATGTTTGATATATGATTTTGATTATCAAAAACAAAATTTTCTGGAATTTTCTATAAAACTAAATCGCGATATCGAACTAAATGCTCAATAGTAAATAGTTAATAAAGGAAAGCAGGTTGGTAACGCCTTACTTTCGGTACGATCATGACGTTCTGGAATTTGGGTCGTTACACAGAACAGTGAGTTTCAGTTTAAATGAAGCTATGAAGCATCCTCCGGAAGATTATTCTATCTTCCAATGCGACATTATTGATGAAACTATAGCTGAAGTTCAGCAGGAAGAATTATAAGAGAAGTATATGGAGCAAGGTCCAAGTGTGGGGACACTTTCTGAAAACAATGAAAAGACTTTACCATTATCACCAGCCTCGGATGATCCAGAGCCTAGCTATGAGCAGAAATTAGAATTAAAGCCCCTTCCTCCACACCTCAAGTATGCTTACCTTGAGGACAAGTAGAAGTTCCCAGTCATCATTGCAAGGGAACTCACTTCTCAACAAGAAGAGCAACTACTCAGAGTACTGAGAAAACATAAGAAAGCAATTGGATGGAGCTTGGTGGATATAGTAGGCATCAGTCCTCAAGTTTATGAACATAGAATATTCTTAGAAGAGGGAGCAAAGCCTGTCCGTCAGCCTCAAAGAAGATTGAATCCCACCATCTTAGAAGTTGTCAAGAAGGAAGTGACCAGGCTACTTGAAGCAGATATTATTTACCCGATTTCAGATAGTGAATGGGTCAGCCCAGTACAAGTAGTGCCCAAGAAGTCTGGAGTCGCAACAATAAAGAATGAGCATGGAGAGCTTCTGACAACTAGAGTGCATAATTCATGGAGAGTTTGCATTGACTATAGGCGTCTCAACCAAGCCACTCACAAGGATCATTACCCCTTGCCATTCATTGATCAAATGCTTGATCGCCTATCAGGTAAATCTCATTATTGTTTCTTAGATGGTTATACAAGCTACTTTTAAATTCATATAGCTCCTGAAGATCAAGAAAAAACTACTTTTACATGTCCTTTTGGGACTTATGCTTATAAGAGAATGCCCTTTGGCTTATGTAATGCACCAGCTACTTTCCAAAGATGCATGATGAGTCTTTTCTCCGATCTTATTGAGAACTGTATGGAAGTTTTTATGGATGATTTTAGCATATATGGTGATTCATTTAGCCTTTGCTTAGATAGTTTATCTAGAGTGTTAGACAGATGTGTTAGTACAAATCTTGTATTAAATTTTGAAAAATGTCACTTTATGGTCAAACAAGGAATTGTACTAGAACATGTTGTGTCTAATACTGCCATTTCTGTAGATCCAGCAAAGGTGGATGTTATTTCTAGTTTACCTTACCCCTCCTCCGTGAGGGAAGTTCGTTCGTTCCTTGGCCATGCAGGTTTTTACAGGACATTTATTAAGGACTTTAGTAAGGTAGCATTACCTTTATCCATATTGCTGCAAAAGGAAATTGAGTTCGAATTCAGTGAGAGCTGTATGCAAGCGTTTGACAAGCTGAAAACCGCCCTGACTCAAGCTCCAATTGTGAGAGGACCGGACTGGAGCCAGCCATTTGAAATCATGTGCAATGCTTCCAACCATTAAGTAGGAGCAGCGCTGGCTCAGCGCAAAGATAAGGACCCTTTTGTAATCGCTTATGCATCTAAGACTCTAGATGCTGCTCGGTCTAATTATACTACTACTGAAAAAGAGCTTCTTGCTATTGTTTTTGCTCTGGATAAATTCTGAGCCTACTTACTTGGTACTAAGGTAGTAGTGTACTCAGACCATGTAGCTCTGAAATATTTATTAGCTAAAAAGGAGTCTAAACCAAGGCTAATACGTTGGATACTGCTGTTACAAGAATTTGATTTAGAGATTAAGGACAGGAGTGGTAACCAGAATTTAGTGGCAGACCACCTGAGTTGTCTTGAGCACATTAAGGGTGACTCCACTCCTATAAATGATAATTTCCCATTTGATAACTTACAGGCAGTATCTGAAGTAGTTCCTTGGTATGCACCTGTAGCTAATTACCTAGTTAGCTACACTTTTCCTCCAAACTTTACTAAGCACCAAAGAGACAAGTTGAAAAGCGAGTCCAAATATTATATATGGGATGATCCATATTTATGGAGGTGTGGTGCTGACCAGGTAATTAGTCAGTGTGTTCCTCAATCAGAATTCCAGTCCATTTTAGAGGCCTGCCACTCATCTGAGAGTGGAGGACATTTTGGCCCTCAAAGGACGGCTAGAAAATTTCTAGACTGTGGATTCTGGTGGCCTACTCTTTTAAAATACGCTACTGAATTTTGTAAATCTTGTTCCCCATGCTAAAGGTTTGGTAATATATCCAAGAGGGATGAGATGCCTCAACAGCATATGCTTTTCTGTGAAATTTTTTATGTTTGGGGCATTGACTTCATGGGTCCATTTCCAAATTCTAATGGTTACTTTTATATACTGTTAGCTATAGATTATGTTTCTAAATGGGTGAAAGCAATTCCTACCCATACTTATGATGCTAACACTGTTGTTTCCTTTGTTAGAAACCATATTATCTATCGCTTTGGATCACCACGAGCGATCGTGAGCGATCAAGGCACCCATTTTTGTAATAGGAGACTAACAGGACTACTGAAAAAGCATGGGATAATTCACAAAGTAGAAACAGCTTATCATCCCCAGACCAATGGGCAAGAAGAAGTCTCTAACAGAGAGATTAAACATATTCTGGAAAAGATAGTAAAACCTCATAGGAAGGACTGGAGTGCCAGGCTACAAGATGCACTCTGGGCATATAGAACAGCGTACAAGACACCCATTGGGATGAGCCTCTTCCGCTTAGTATACGGAAAGGCTTGCCACCTTCCCGTAGAGGTGGAACACAAGGCTTTCAAGGCTGTGTCGGAGTGCAACATGAATCTTACAAAAGCTGGTGCTGAAAGAAAGCTACAATTAGCAGAACTAGAGAACCTCCGCCTAGAAGCATATGACAACTCCAAGCGTTACAAGGAGAAAATGAAGGTTGTCCATGACAAGCACATAAAAAGGAAAGAATTCAGACTAGGGGAGTTAGTTCTACTATACAACGCCAGACTGAGGCTCATGCTAGGTAAACTGAGATCAAGATGGGAAGGTCCATACAGAGTAGAAAAGGTAGAGCCATAGGGAGTTTTTCACCTGCGTCATCCTGTTAACTCCAAATTTCTTAAGGTTAACGGACATCGTCTAAAGCTTTACCATGGTGAGAAGATGAAGAATCAAAAGGAACTAGAGATCTTCCTCTTGGAAGATCCACCAAGAGAAGCTGAATGAGCCTAATGAGCGTCCAACTTAAGGACGTAAAAGCAAAGTGCTAGGTGGAAGACAACCCACCATGGTATGATCGTTCCGTTTCAGTCTTAGTTTTAGTTTTACTTTATTTTCATGATGTTAATGACTCTTCTCATCATCCCTGCATATAGCTGCATATAGTTTACATGAGCATTTTTCATATTATTTAAACAAAAAAGAGAGAGAGAAGCACGCGACGCGGCAGCATCGCTAACGCGTCCGTGTCACAGGTGCAATAGGAAGACAAGAAGAGTGAACAGCGAGTCATGCGAAAGTATGGCTGGAGACGTGCCTTAGGAACAAACATGCCCATGCGTCTGCGTCACCCACGCGGCCGCATCATTTGGAAAATAGGCCTCCCACGCGTTCGCGTCACCCACGCGAACGCGTGACCCTAAAAATTCGACGTAAGTAGGTGTATGGTAGCATGTTGTGATGGAGCTGGGCTGGAACCATGCTAGAAGCACCAGCCTTATCACGCCGCATGCCCCATGTGGCCGCGTCGTTTTCCAAACATTACCATTCACGTGATCGCGTCAACCACGCAATCGCGTCACCTTCAAAATTTGGCAAAAATAGTTTTAAACAGAGAGTCGCGCGAACGCCCGGCTGCTCTCGCGCCATTCGCACAATTCACGTCACGCGACCGCGTGACCCACGCGTCCGCGTCGCATGCAGCACATAGAATATCCAGTGATGAGCGGATATTTTATACGCTTTTTGGGGTTAATTTCATATAGTTTTGAGTATGTTCTAGTTAGTTTTTAGTCTATTTTCATTAGTTTTTAGGAAAAATTCATATTTCTGGACTTTACTATGAGTTGTGTATTTTTCTGTAATTTCAGGTATTTTTCTGGCTGAAATTGAAGGAGCTGAGCAAAAATCTGATTCAGGCTGAGAAAGGGCTGCTGATGCTGTTAGATTCTGACCTCCCTGCACTCAAAGTGAATTTTCTGGAGCTACAGAACTCGAAATGGCATGCTTCCAATTGCGTTGGAAAGTAGACATCCAGGGCTTTCCAGAAATATATAATAGTCCATACTTTGCACAAGGATAGATGACGTAAACTGGCGTTCAACGCCAGTTCTCTGCCCAATTCTGGCATCCAGCGCCAGAAAAGGATCAAAAGCTGGAGTTGAACGCCCAAACTGGCACAAAAACTGGCGTTCAACTCCACAAATGGCCTCTGCACGTGAATTGCTTAAATCTCAGCCCAGCACACACCAAGTGGGCCCCAGAAGTGGATCTCTGCATCATCCATCATAGTTTACTCATTTTTTGTAAACCTAGGCTACTAGTTTAGTATTTAAACAACTTTTAGAGACTTATTTTAGATCTCATGACATTTTAGATCTAAACTTTGTACTCTTTGACGGCATGAGTCTCTAAACTCCATTGTTGGGGGTGAGGAGCTCTGCTGTGTCTCGATGAATTAATGCAAGTATTTCTGTTTTCCACTCAAACACGCTTGTTCCTATCTAAGATGTTCATTCGCGCTTAACTGTGATGAAGGTGATGATCCATGACAATCATCACCTTCCTCAAACCATGAACGTGTGCCTGACAACCACCTCCGTTCTATATCCGATTGAATGAGTATCTCTTAGATCTCTTAATCAGAATCTTCGTGGTATAAGCTAGAACTGATGGCGGCATTCATGAGAATCCGGAAAGTCTAAACCTTGTCTGTGGTATTCCGAGTAGGATTTTGGGATTGGATGGCTGTGACGAACTTCAAACTCACGAGTGCTGGGCGTAGTGACAGACGCAAAAGGATAGCAGATCCTATTCCGGTATGACTGAAAACCTGCAGATGATTAGCCGTGCTGTGACAGAGCATGTGAGCATATTCTTCACTGAGAGGATGGGATGTAGCCATTGACGACGGTGAACCCCTACATACAGCTTGCCATAGGAGGACGTGCGTGCGTGAACAAGAAGACAGAGGAAAGCAGAGATTCAGAAGACAAAGCATCTCCAAAACTCCAACATATTCTCCATTACTGCATAACAAGTAACCTTTAATCCATGCTCTCTTGTTTATTCGCAACTCAACTGATAAACATAATTGACTTCCTGACTAAGATTTACAAAAAAACCATAGATTACTTCAAACCAACAATCTCCGTGGGATTCGACCCTTACTCACGTGAGGTATTACTTGGACGACCCAGTGCACATGCTGGACAGTGGTACGAGTTGTGAAAAGTGTGATTCACAATTTGTGCACCAAGTTTTTGGCGCCGTTGCTGGGGATTGTTCGAGTTTGGACAACTAACGGTTTATTTTGTTGCTTAGATTAGGAAAAATTTCTCTTTTTTGTGTTTAGAGTCTCTTTTTATTATTGTGTTAGAATCTTAGAATCCTTATTTTCTTTTTAAAATATTTTTCGAAAAAAAAAATAATATAATTTTTCTATTAAATCCTGTGCCAAATTTTAAGTTTGGTGTTTTCTTGTTGATTTTTCTGTGTTTTTCGAAAATTTATTTTGGTTTTCTAAAAATTTTAAGTTTGGTGTTCTTCCTTTGTGTTCTCGTGTTCTTGTAAATCTTCATAGTGTTCTTAAGTTTTCCTTGTGTCTTGATCTTAAAATTTTTAAGTTTGGTGTTCCTTGGTGTTTTTCCCCCCCAAAATTTTTGAAAATAAGGAACCTCAGATCTAAAAATTTTAAATCCTGTGTTATCTTATTGTTTTTCTCTCTCCTTTAAAAATTCAGATTTTTATTTCAAAATTTAAAACCTTTTTCAAAAATCATCATATCTTTTTCAAAATCTCCTAACCACTTTCTCTCTCCTCACCTTTTCGAAAATCTTTTACTCATTTTTATTTATTTTATTTTTTATTTTATTTTCGAAATAAATTAATAAATAAATAAATAAAAATATTTTCTCTATTTTACATCATCTCCCTTTCTCCATCATGGACCTAAGCGGAAATGAACAGTCCAGGAGGACTCTGGGGTCATATTCTAACCCCTCTACTGTTTCATATGGGAGTAGTATCTGCATACCCTCCATTGGAGTCAGTAGATTTGAGTTGAATCCTCAGCTCATTATCATGGTGCAGCAAAGCTGCCAGTATTCCGGTCTTCCACAAGAAGAACCTACAGAGTTTCTGGCACAATTTTTACAAATTACTGACACAGTACATGATAAGAAAATAGATCAGGATGTCTACAGACTATTACTGTTTCCATTTGCTGTAAAAGATCAAGCTAAGAGGTGGTTAAATAACCAACCTAAAGCCAGCATAAGGACATGGAAACAGCTGACAGAAAAATTCCTGAATCAGTATTTCCCTCCAAAAAGGATGACACAGCTAAGGCTGGACATCCAAGGCTTCAAGCAAGGAGATAATGAATCTCTTTATGATGCCTGGGAGAGATACAGAGAGATGCTACAAAAATGCCCCTCTGAAATATTTTCAGAATGGGTTCAGTTAGACATCTTCTATTATGGGCTTGCAGAAGGAGCTCAGATGTCTCTTGATTACTCAGCTGGTGGATCTATCCATATGAGAAAGACAATTGAAGAGGCTCAAGAGCTCATTGATACAGTTGCCAGGAATCAGCATTTGTACCTAAGCAACGACTCTTCCATGAAAGAAGAGGTTAAGACAGCAACCACTGAACTCAGTCCTGTAAAACAAGCTGCTGAATTCAATCAGCAATTGGACTTTCTAACAAAGCAGTTAGCCAAATTAAAAGAAAGGTTACAAGAGACAAGGATGGCTAATATACATATGGACGAACAGTTTAAGCAAACAAAGTAGCAGCTGTCAAGGCAAATAGCAGAAGAATGCCAAGCAGTTCAACTAAGAAGTGGGAAAACATTAAATACCCCACCTCAAGGTAGCAAAAAGCTAAGAAATGAGCAAACCACCCAAAATTCACCTCAGGACAGTAAGAGCCCAGGGAAAAGTAATTCTGGAACTAAAACGCCAGAAAATTGGTGGAATGCTGCCGCTGAACGCCCAGACCATGCTCAGGACTGGCGTTCAACGCCAGAAACAAGGCAGGACTGGCGTTCAACGCCAGAAATGGGCAAGGATCTAGCGTTGAACGCCCAAAATGGGCAAGACCTGGCGCTGAACGCCCAAAATGAGCACAGTTCTGGCGTTCAGACGCCAGGAGCAGACAAGGAGCTGGCGTCTAGTTTCACTCCAGCTTCTAACTCTGGCACTCAATCGCTAGTGAGGGATCAGACACACACAAATGCTGATAACAACCCCTCTAAAAAGGCTACTTCAACCACTTCTGTAGGCAATAAACCTGCAGCAACTAAGGTTGAAGAATATAAAGCCAAGATACCTTATCCTCAAAAACTCCGGAAAGAGGAGCAGGATAAGCAATTTGCTCGCTTTGCAGATTATCTCAGGACTCTTGAAATAAAGATTCCATTTGCAGAAGCACTTGAGCAAATACCTTCTTATGCCAAGTTCATGAAAGAGATCTTGAGTCATAAGAAGGATTGGAGAGAAACAGAAAGAGTTCTCCTCACTGAAGAATGCAGTGCAGTCATTCTGAAAAGCTTTCCTGAAAAGCTTAAAGGCCCCGGGAGCTTTCTGATACCATGCATATTGGAAGATAATTATACCAAGATAGCTTTATGCGATCTTGGGGCAAGCATCAACCTAATACCTGCATCCACTATCAGAAAGCTTGGTTTAACTGAAGAAGTTAAACCAACCCGGATATGTCTTCAACTTGCTGATGGCTCCACTAAATACCCATCAGGCGTGATTGAAGACATGATTGTCAGGGTTGGGCCATTCGCCTTTCCCACTGACTTTGTTGTGCTGGAAATGGAGGAGCACAAGAGTGCTACTCTCATTCTAGGAAGACCCTTCCTAGCAACTGGACGATCCCTTATTGACGTCCAACAGGGGGAAATAACCCTGAGAGTCAATGATGATGAGTTCAAGTTGAATGCTGTCAAAGCCATGCAGCATCCAGACACATCAACAGACTGCATGAAAGTTGATTTTATTGACTCTTTGGTAGAAGAGATCAACATGGCTGAGAGTCTTGAATCAGAGTTGGAAAACATCTTTAAAGATGTTCAGCCTGATTTAGAGGATTCAGAGGACATGAAAGAGCCTCTGAAATTTCTTCTGGAAGAGGAAAAACCTCCTAAACCCGAGCTCAAGCCATTACCACCATCCTTGAAATATGCGTTTCTGGGAGAAGGTGACACTTTTTCAGTGATCATAAGCTCTGCTTTAAATTCACAGGAAGAGGAGGCACTTATTCAGGTGCTAAGGACACACAAGACAGCTCTTGGGTGGTCCATAGGTGACCTTAAGGGCATAAGCCCAGCTAAATGCATGCACAAAATCTTATTGGAGGATAATGCTAAACCAGTGGTTCAAACACAAAGGCGGCTAAATCCAGCCATGAAAGAAGTGGTGCAGAAAGAGGTCACCAAGCTACTAGAGGCTGGGATTATTTATCCTATTTCTGATAGCCCCTGGGTGAGCCCTGTCCAAGTCGTCCCAAAAAAGGGAGGCATGACAGTGATTCATAATGAAAAAGATGAACTGGTTCCTACAAGAACAGTTACAGGGTGGCGCATGTGTATTGACTATAGAAGGCTCACTACAGCCACCAGAAAGGATCATTTTCCTTTACCATTCATAGACCAGATGCTAGAAAGACTAGCAGGTCATGATTATTAGTGCTTTTTGGATGGATACTCAGGCTATAACCAGATTGCAGTAGATCCCCAGGATAAAGAGAAAACAGCATTCACATGTCCATCCGGAGTGTTTGCTTATAGAAGGATGCCATTTGGGCTATGTAATGCGCCTGCAACCTTCCAGAGATGCATGCTCTCTATTTTCTCTGATATGGTGGAAAAATTTCTGGAAGTCTTCATCGATGACTTCTCAGTATATGGAGACTCATTCAGCTCCTGTCTTGATCACCTGAAACTTGTTCTGAAAAGATGCCAAGAAATCAACCTAGTTTTAAACTGGAAAAAGTGTCATTTCATGGTGACTGAAGGAATTGTCCTTGGGCATAAAATCTCAAACAAGGGAATAGAGGTGGATCAAGCAAAAATAGAGGTAATTGAAAAATTACCACCACCTGCCAATGTTAAGGCAATCAGAAGCTTTCTGGGGCATGCAGGATTCTATAGGAGGTTTATAAAGGATTTTTCAAAAATCGCAAAACCTCTAAGCAATCTGCTAGCTGCTGACACGCCATTTGTGTTTGACACAGAGTGCCTGCAGGCGTTTAAAACGCTGAAAGCTAAGCTGGTCACAGCACCAGTCATTTCTGCACCAGACTGGACGTTACCATTTGAGCTAATGTGTGATGCCAGTGATCATGCCATGGGTGCAGTATTGGGACAGAGGCATGACAAGCTTCTGCATGTCATTTATTATGCCAGTCGCGTTCTAAATGATGCCCAGAAAAATTACACAACCACAGAAAAAGAATTACTTCCAGTGGTTTACGCCATTGACAAGTTCAGATCATACTTAGTAAGATCAAAAGTGATTGTGTATACTGACCATGCTGCTCTTAAATATCTACTCACAAAGCAGGATTCAAAACCCAGGCTCATCAGATGGGTATTGCTTCTGCAAGAGTTTGATATAGAAATAAGAGACAGAAAAGGGACAGAGAACCAAGTGGCTGATCATCTGTCCCGGATAGAGCCAGTGGAAGGGACGTCCCTCCCCTTTCTTGAGATCTCTGAGACGTTTCCTGATGAGCATTTATTTGCCATTCAGGAAGCACCATGGTTTGCCGATATTGCAAACTATAAAGCTGCAAGGTTCATACCCAAGGAGTACAACAGGATACAAAAGAAGAAATTAATTACTGATGCAAAGTATTACTTGTGGGATGAACCTTATCTCTTTAAGAGATGTGAAGACGGAATAATCCGTAGGTGCGTGCCTAGAGAAGAAGCACAGAGGATCCTGTGGCATTGCCATGGATCTCAATATGGAGGCCATTTCGGAGGTGAGCGAACAGCCACCAAGGTCCTCCAATGTGGCTTCTATTGGCCCACACTCTATAAAGATTCCCGAGAGTTTGTACGTAACTATGACAGTTGCCAAAGAGCTGGCAATCTGCCTCATGGTTACGCCATGCCTCAACAAGGAATCTTGGAGATTGAGTTGTTTGACGTATGGGGAATTGACTTCATGGGACCTTTCCCACCATCATACTCAAACACTTATATTCTGGTGGCAGTTGATTATGTATCAAAATGGGTTGAGGCCATTGCCACACCCACCAATGATACTAAAACAGTGCTGAAATTCCTCCAGAAACATATGTTTAGCAGATTTGGTGTCCCTAGAGTACTAATCAGTGATGGGGGCACTCACTTCTGCAATAAACAGCTTTACTCTGCCATGGTTCGGTATGGAATTCGCCACAAGGTGGCCACTCCATATCATCCACAAACCAATGGGCAAGCTGAAATCTCTAATAGAGAATTAAAGAGAATCCTGGAACGAACAGTAAATACCCGTAGAAAGGATTGGGCACGGAGCTTGGATGATGCTCTGTGGGCTTACAGGACAGCATTCAAGACCCCTATAGGGACCTCTCCATACCAACTCGTGTATGGTAAGGCATGTCACCTGCCCGTGGAACTGGAACATAAGGCCTACTGGGCAACCAGATTCCTAAACTTTGATGTCAAACTAGCAGGAGAAAAACGATTGCTCTAGCTAAATGAGCTAGAGGAGTTCAGATTCATAGCTTTCGAAAATGCCAAGCTTTATAAAGAAAAATTAAAAAAGTGGCATGACAGAAAGCTGTCATCTAGAATCTTTGAACCAGGACAGAAGGTTCTGTTGTTTAACTCTAGACTCAGGCTATTCCCCGGGAAACTGAAATCCCGGTGGAGGGGACCATACGTGATTACAAGTGTATAACCATATGGTTATGTAGAGCTTCAAGATATTGATTCTGATAAGAAGTTCATTGTCAATGGACAGAGAATTAAGCATTATCTTGAAGGCAACATTGAGCAAGAATGCTCAAGGCTGAAGCTAGATTAAAAGCTCAGCAAGGTCAAGCTAAAGACAATAAAGAAGCGCTTGCTGGGAGGCAACCCAGCCATGGGGCAACAATCCTCTAAGCATTTTACCCTATTTTTTATTTTTATTTTTATTTTTATTTGTTTATATAAAGTTCACTGACACTAGGGTGAGGAATCATTTACAGAAGACCTCGGCACACAAAATAGAGAAAAAGAGCTCACTGGCAAGAAAACGCCAGTAATGGTAGCAATCTGGGCGTTCAACACCATAAATGGGCACCCACTGGGCGTTGAACGCCAGTAATGGCAGCAGCTGGGCGTTGAACGCCCAGGAGAGCAGCATTTGGGCGCTGAACGCCCAAAACAGGCAGTGTTTGGGCGTTCAAACGCCAGGATAGCAAAGGAGGAGCCAAATTCATTTTTTCACACGTATTTCCATTCTAATTTCAAATTTTATGTTTCAATGCATGATTTTTACATGAACATGTTAAGAACCCTGATTTCTAAAATCCTTAATTTCTAAAAATTCCTCTTTCTAAATTCAATCCAACTCTTTTCAAATCTTTTCTGAAAACAAATCTATCTTTTTCACTCTAAAATCTTTTCAACTAATCCATATCTTTTTCAAATCTCCATATTATCTTTTACAAAATTCAGATTTATCTTTTTTCAAAAATCTATCATATCTCTTCAAAATTAAACTATATCTTCTATCTTATCTTTTTCAACTCAATCTTTTTATCTTATCTTCTATCCCTCTCCTTTCTTTTCTTTTGCTTGAGGACAAGCAAACCTCTAAGTTTGGTGTGTTTATCCGAGATCACTAAGATCATGGCTCCTAAAGGAAAACAACCCACTCCAAGAGGCAAGAAAGAGAGCATTCCAAAACCACTTTGGAATCAAGGGAAGTTCTTATCTAAAGAACATTCAGACCATTATCTTAAAATAATGGGTCTGAGATCAGTGATCCCTGAAGTTAGATTCGATCTGAAGGAAGATGAATATCCGGAGATCCAGGAGCAAATTCGAATCAGGAACTGGGAAGTCCTAGCTAATCCTGAAACGAAAGTGGGAAGGAACATGGTCCAGGAGTTCTATGCTAATATGTGGCAAACTGACAACCAAAAACTATCTGGAACTGCCTTCTATGACTATCGGACCGTGGTCAGAGGAAAGATTGTTCATACCCACCCTGACAAAATCAGGGAGATATTAAAGCTACCTCAGCTAAAGGATGATCCAGACTCCTTCAACAGGAGGATGATGAGAGCAGACATTGTCCTGGATAAGATTCTAGAGGACATATGTATCCCTGGAGCCAGGTGGACCACCAACACAAAGGGTGTCCCAAATCAACTCAAGAGAGAGGATCTCGAACCAGTCGCCAGAGGATGGCTAGACTTCATTGGGCATTCTCTGTTGCCTACTAGCAACCGTTCTGAAGTCACAGTTAAAAGAGCAGTGATGATCCATTTCATCATGATGGGAAAGGAAGTGGAGGTTCATCAGCTGATTTCAACTGAACTCTACAAAATTGCTAACAAATATTCTAAAGAGGCCAGGTTGGCTTATCCAAGCGTGATTTCTCTGCTCTACAAGGACGCTGGAGTAAGGATGGGAATAACTGAGTATATCTCAATTGAGAAGCCAATCACCAAAGCATCAATGGAAAAACAACAAGCATAGGATGATCCCATCAAGAAGAGAGCACAGGAATTCCTCCCAGGGATCCCTCGATCTGAATACTGGGAGTATCTTGAGACGTCTGTTACTAAGATACAGGAAGCTTTGGAGCAAATAATAAAAGAACAGAAGGAACACAGTCAAATGCTGACCTATATGTTTAAAGAACAAGAGGAGCAAGGGCGTGACTTAAGGGAATTGAAGCGCCAAAAGTCTTCTCTTGCAAAACCAAGCACCCCAAGGATCAGAGGAACCCCCGTTCCCCCAGAATAAAGGTTGTTAATTTCCAATTTCTGCCTTAACTCTGTGACAGTGTCCTTATAGAAGTTTACCTTAGGAGTCATATAGTATTAATTAGTATCTATTTTGATTTTATCTCCAATTAAGCTATAGTTTATTTTTCTCATCATGAGCAAACATGAATAAAGTAGTAGATCTTTTGAATAAGAGGCAATAAAATTTTGAGTTTTAATAAGAGAAATTCTAATTAGTTAAATGTGGTGGCAATGCTTTCTATCTTCTGAATGAATGCTTGAACAGTGCATATGTCTTTTGAATTTGTTGTTTAAGACTGTTAAATATGTTGGCTCTTGAAAGAATGATGAATATGAGACATGTTATTGATAATCTGAAAAATCATAAAAATGATTCTTGAAGCAAGAAAAAGCAGCAAAGAACAAAGCTTGCAGAAAAAAAAAAGAGAAAAAAGCAAGCAGAAAAAGCCAAAAGCTTTTAAAACCAAAAGGCAAGGGAAAATAAAAAGGATCCCAAGGCTTTGAGCATCAGTGGATAGGAGGGCCTAAAGGAATAAAATCCTGGTCTAAGCGGCTAAACCAAGCTGTCCCTAACCATGTGCTTGTGGCGTGAAGGTGTCAAGTGAAAACTTGAGACTGAGCGGTTAAAGTCAAGGTCCAAGCCAAAAAGAAGAGTGTGCTTAAGAACTCTGGACACCTCTAATTGGGGACTTTAGCAAAGCTGAGTCACAATCTAAAAGGTTCACCCAATTATGTGTCTGTGGCATTTATGTATCCGGTGGTAATACTGGAAAACAAAGTGCTTAGGGCCACGGCCAAGACTCATAAAATAGCTGTGTTCAAGAATCATCACACTGAAATAGGAGAATCAATAATACTATCTGAATTCTAAGTTCCTATAGATGCCAATCACTCTGAGCTTCAATGGATAAAGTGAGATGTCAAAACTGTTCAGAAGCAAAAAGCTACTAGTCCCGCTCATCTAATTAGAATCTGAGCTTCACTCAAAAACTCTGAGATATTATTGCTTCTCAACCTATTAGTCTTCTATTTTATTTGTTTAGTTGCTTGAGGACAAGCAACAGTTTAAGTTTGGTGTTGTGATGAGCGGATATTTTATACGCTTTTTGGGGTTAATTTCATATAGTTTTGAGTATGTTCTAGTTAGTTTTTAGTCTATTTTCATTAGTTTTTAGGAAAAATTCATATTTCTGGACTTTACTATGAGTTGTGTATTTTTCTGTAATTTCAGGTATTTTCTGGCTGAAATTGAAGGAGCTGAGCAAAAATCTGATTCAGGTTGAGAAAGGGCTGCTGATGCTGTTAGATTCTGACCTCCCTGCACTCAAAGTGGATTTTCTGGAGCTACAGAACTCGAAATGGCATGCTTCCAATTGCGTTGGAAAGTAGACATCCAGGGCTTTTCAGCAATATATAATAGTTCATAATTTGCACAAGGATAGATGATGTAAACTGGCATTCAACGCCAGTTTTTTGCCCAATTCTGGCGTCCAGCGCCAGAAAAGGATCAAAAGCTGGAGTTGAACGCCCAAACTGGCACAAAAACTGGCGTTCAACTCCAAAAATGGCCTCTGCACGTGAATTGTTTAAATCTCAGCCGAGCACACACCAAGTGGGCCCCAGAAGTGGATCTCTGCATCATCCATCATAGTTTACTCATTTTTTGTAAACCTAGGCTACTAGTTTAGTATTTAAACAACTTTTAGAGACTTATTTTAGATCTCATGACATTTTAGATCTAAACTTTGTACTCTTTGATGGCATGAGTCTCTAAACTCCATTGTTGGGGGTGAGGAGCTCTGCTGTGTCTCGATGAATTAATGCAAGTATTTCTATTTTCCACTCAAACACGCTTGTTCCTATCTAAGATGTTCATTCGCGCTTAACTGTGATGAAGGTGATGATCCGTGACAATCATCACCTTCCTCAAACCATGAACGTGTGCCTGACAACCACCTCCGTTCTATATCCGATTGAATGAGTATCTCTTAGATCTCTTAATCAGAATCTTCGTGGTATAAGCTAGAACTGATGGCGGCATTCATGAGAATCCGGAAAGTCTAAACCTTGTCTGTGGTATTCCGAGTAGGATTCTGGGATTGGATGGCTGTGACGAACTTCAAACTCACGAGTGCTGGGCATAGTGACAGACGCAAAAGGATAGCAGATCCTATTCCGGTATGACTGAGAACCTGCAGATGATTAGCCGTGCTGTGACAGAGCATGTGAGCATATTCTTCACTGAGAGGATGGGATGTAGCCATTGACGACGGTGAACCCCTACATACAGCTTGCCATAGGAGGACGTG
Source organism: Arachis hypogaea (assembly GCF_003086295.3). NCBI lineage: Eukaryota > Viridiplantae > Streptophyta > Magnoliopsida > Fabales > Fabaceae > Arachis > Arachis hypogaea. The sequence goes on from NC_092055.1 coordinate 75,092,239, forward strand.
CATGCGTGAACAAGAAGACAGAGGAAAGCAGAGATTCAGAAGACAAAGCATCTCCAAAACTCCAACATATTCTCCATTACTGCATAACAAGTAACCTTTAATCCATGCTCTCTTGTTTATTCGCAACTCAACTGATAAACATAATTGACTTCCTGACTAAGATTTACAAATTAACCATAGATTGCTTCAAACCAACAATCTCCGTGGGATTCGACCCTTACTCACGTGAGGTATTACTTGGACGACCCAGTGCACTTGCTGGTCAGTGGTACGAGTTGTGAAAAGTGTGATTCACAATTTGTGCACCACCCAGCTCAGCCAAAATATCTTATCTTTTCTTCTCCCAAATCCTTATTTTTCTTTTCCGTTGTTATTTCTTTCTCCCCCCTTCCTTCTTCCTCTACTCATTCTCACTTTTTACATTCTGCTTCCTTATTTTTCACACCCATCATCAAGGTTCTTTTCTTTCTTTCTTTACTTTTTACTTTCCCCTATCAATTTTATTTATGTTTTATATTTTTCTTTTCACCTTCACAATCTATATTTTCCCTTATTTTTCTTTCTTTTTATCTCTTTTTATTGGTGTTGAAAATTTATTTCAGTCTTTATTTTCCATATTTTGCTTATGGATTATCATGGCTTTGTTTGACAATTATATATTACTCTTCATAAGGGTTGCTTGCATGTTCAAATTTATTACTTCCAATAACACATTCAACATGCATGCTATGTGTTTGGGAAAATGCCCGTATGGCATTGCAAATTATTATAATTTATTCTATTCCACTACTTTAATGCCTGCTTTTCACAAAACCCCTTTTATATTTTATTGATTAAAATATAATTGTCAATACAAACAGTTTGTTAGTTTGAATAATTGATCTATGCTACTCATGCCTTTGTCGGCATGCCAATAAACATCTTGCATTTAATTGCCATCACATGCATTTACTATCTTACCTTTGATGACCCTTTCACATGTAGTCTAGACCATGTGTTAACGACATCCCTCTTTACCATGCATTGATTACCACTCATAATATTCGCTCCCTTGCTCGAACCCTTAACTTTACATGTACTTACCTCTTCCCTTTTTCAGGATGGCCACCAAGAAAGGAAAAGAGAAAGGTATTTCCAAACCACCAGCAAGGAGAGGAACTAAAAGAGCATTAGTAGCAGAGCCATCCTCAACAGCAGTAAAGCCCTCAACAAAAAGAATTAAGAGGATCATCAAGATCGATGAAAAAGAAAAAGCCTTTCCAGCAAAGGACACTGCGCAGTTACCTAACTGCTACTGTGAGCAGATGTTCCCCATCCTGGCAGAGAGCAATTACAACAATGAATACCTTCTCATCTTCCCAACCCGCATTGCTGAATTTGTTGAGCCGCAAATTGAATGAAGACAATGGGGATTCCTACGGAGACAGCCACGGCAGGTTAATCTCTAAGGGGTAGTAGAATTCTACTCCAACTTTCACATGGCAACCATGCAGTCTGTCTATATCCGTCAGAAGCAAATCCCCATAACTGAAGAGGCCATTCAACAAGCTTTAGATCTTCCCCCTGCTCCAGAAGGATTAGACGCATTCCAAGAAGCCTCACTCAAGCGCCAGACATACCAATTTGACTGGGACGTCATTCTCAGCGTTATAGCACAACCTGGCAGCAGATGGATCTACGGATACCATCGATCTCGACCAAAAGGGATATCGGCTTTAGCACTTACCTTAGAGGCTCGTGTATGGGCACAGATCATGTCCCATTATGTCTTTTCGAGCACTCACAAGTCCTCCTTCACTGCAGACATGGCTGTTTTACTCTGGTGTATCCTTACAGACCAGCACCTAAACTTACCAAGACACATCCGGAATGCAATGGGACACGTACGAATTGCGGGCAACTTACCTTTTCCCACCTTGGTTTCAGATCTCGTTTCGGCAGCTGGAGTCTCCTACAGAGCTGGGGACACCAAAGCCATACTCCCATGGGATGATCAGTATGTCCCTAACGGGAAATATATCAGACTATCAGCAGCCACTACAAGTCAGCCTACAGAACCGGCTAAAGACATTCCTCCTTCAACACCACAAGCACCTACAACAAACCAACTTCTCCATCAGATACTTGAAAGGTTGGATCGGCAGGAACACATAGCAAAGCTAAGAGAGTGTCGTAACAAGCGCCGATTCATATACCTCAAGGAGCTACTTATGGGAAACTACAAAGACCCAGACACCTCGGAGTCCACTTCATTTACCAGCACAGGGAGCCATGACGATCCCGATAGTGGAGATGCTGCTACCAGCCCCCCTCTATTCCTGACAGATGGCACCGAGGATGGTGCAAAGCCTTAAGTGTGGGGAGGTCGGTCAGTACCTGACTTTCGGAGGTAATTTCTTTTCCTTAAACACCAGTAAAATAAGATATTTAGTTAATTTTTCTTTTGTAGAATAGGATAGATTGCATAGAAATAAGTTATTCACATGCATGTTCTACTTGATTGAAAATAATAAAGTTTCTTCTAAGACTCTACTTTTTGAAAAAAAATTTCACTAATTTAAATTAAAACCTTTGTATAAACTTGTTTGAAGTTGTATTTGGAACATAGTTTAAAAAGCTAAGAACACACAACCTGTGAGATTTTGAGCTTAATTACATGGTTACATTATTTAACCATAAATATTTTATTCTCGTGTGTTTGCTTCTCTATGATTGTAATCTTATTTTGTTTCATCCTATATGTCCAATGTTTAATATGTTATATGCATGCGTATGATTGAGGCCATTAATTGTTTAGCTCACTTATCCCAAATAAGTCTACCCTTCAATTACCTTTGTTAGCCACTTTGAGCCTTTTAAATCCCATTTGTTCTATATTTTACCACATTAATAGCCTTAAGTGGAAAAACAATTAAATATCCCAATTGAATCTTTGGTTAGTTTAAGATAGGGATTGTGTAACAATTAAGTGTGGGGAAACTGTGGGAACATGGGTGAATAAGGGAATGTGTTATGTTTTTACTTTGATAAAATATTGGGAATTTGGGTACCTACTCATGTGAGACTAGAAAAAATTAAAAATCCATGTGCGTTGAAAATGTTATGTTTACCTTTACTTTTAAATAAAAAAAAGAAAAAAAATTTAATTTTACAATAAATAAGTAAATAAATAAGGGGATAAAATTACCCCAATGTTAAGCTAATGAAAAATCAATGCATATGTGATAAAATTAAAGAAAAATTGATACATGAGTATGTAATGCAAAAGTGAAGACTATGGGTAGCTAGGCATGATTCTAGAGTTATATAGAGTGTATGTATATTAGGTGAAAGCTTAGGTTAATTAAAGATTCAATTTATAAAGCTCACTTAGCCATATACATATACCTTTACCCTTACCTTAGCCCCATTACAACCTTGAAAAGACCTCATGATGTTTGCATTGGTATGTTAAATATTGTTGATTGGTTAGGTGAAGAACAATTTTTAGAAAGCATGACTAGAGAAGAGTAGAGTGATTACCCTATACACCTGAGTGATTAGAGTGTACATACACCACCAGTAAGGGTTCAGTGCTTAATTCTATGTTCCCTGCTTTCATAAGCTATCTTCTTACAATGTTACCTGTACTTACTATATGAATTGAGTTAGTGAAATCTAATTTATATTTGTCTTGAAGATCTTATTTACTTTTAACTAAGTAGACAAGAAGCACATAGTTTCATTCACACACACACACACACACACACACACACACATATATATATATATATATATATATATATATATATATATATAATATATAGGTTGCATTGCATTTCATGAGTTTCACATGTCCTTACTCATTTACTTTATCTCCGTCAAATAAGCATGAGGACATGCTAATGTTTAAGTGTGGGGAGGTTGATAAACCATTATTTTATGATTTATATTGTGTTTAATTGTGTGGTTTTATCAACTGTTTACCCACTTATTCATATGATAAGCATGTGTTTACAATTCCTTCCCAAAATCACTCCATGGTTGAAAACTTGCTTTCTAGAGACTTTTAATTATGTATTTTAATTCTCCTTTATCCCATTCGATGCCGTTGATAAACCATTGGAGAGGAGGCTTGCAAAAATGGAAGGAACACAAGAAACCAAGGAGATGACCAGCGAGCAATGACGCGAGCGCATGGCCCACGCGAACGCGCGAAGTGAAGAATTCGCAGCGACGCGAACGCATGCCTGACGTAAACACGTGGATTGGAGTCTGCACGCCTGAGGCGGACGCGTGCCTGACGCGAATGCATGGAAAGGAAAAACGCTGAATGACGTGAACGCGTGGACGACGCGTACGCGTGACATGCGCGATCTGCAAAAATAACAGAATATGCTGGGGGCGATTTCGGGCCGCTTTTTGACCCAGTTTTCGGCCTAAAAACACAGATTAAACCTAGGGAACATGCAAAGGCTCAAGAGGCATCCACACACATTGAGATTCATCATATTAGGATTACACTTAGTTTTAGATCTGAGTTTTTTTTAGTTGCATTACATTGATAGTTTATGATTTTGCTTGGATTTTTGGGATGCTGAAAGGCATTACCTCCGTTGAAGACATTACTCTAGTTTGTTTCCTTATTCCTTTCTTTTTAATTAGTTACTCATTGACTCTATTCAATTAAGTATGTTACATTTTGGATTTATTAATATATGAAGTTATTTTTATTTAATTGATTTTAATTCTCCATTTTATTTTAATTAATTATGTCTTCTCATATTTTTATGATTATTAATTTCATGTCAATGGAGTAGAATTTCTACTTGACATGGGGGTTGATTAAGAGGTGATACTTGAGTTGGAATGCTCAAGTGCTTGGTTAAACTGGACGTTGTTGGCTAATTCCATACCTACTAACACTAGACCTCCCCAAGGGAGAGGGCTAGGACCTGAGGGTAAGAGTTAGTTCAATCACCATACCTTTCCTTACTTAGTAAGGGGAAATCGAGTGAGAACAACAACCTTTTTACACCACACTTGACAAGATTCCCACAAGGATAGAAGTTCCACTTAATTATTCCCCCAGTCAAGGCCTTTTATTCAGAGTATCAATAATTATTCTTAGTTTATTTTTATTGCCTTAATTCACAATTATTTTAATTGCTCATTATCAAACTCAACTTTCTACGACCTTTCTGATTAATAAATTAGCACTCTTTCCTGCAACTCGTTGGGAGACGACCTGGGACTCATACTCCCAGTATTTTATTTCTAAAATTTGTGACAACCCTTTTTAAATTGGTGAGGCAGATCTTAGCTGGTTAAGAGCTATACGTGCATTGTTGTTCTCTTAATTGAAATCTCTTAATTGGTTAACTTTTGTCATGCACCAGGTAACTTAGAAGTGAAAAAGGATTGTGACGTGGTGAATTATGTTTGAGAAGTCTGGGAATGCTGTCTATGAAATGAATGAAAGTTGTACTGATGATGATTGACTCACATTGAATTATTGAGTATGTTAAATATGGGCATATTGATTGTGTAAAATCCATTCCACTATGCTGCATCATTTTTCTCTCTGTTGTAAAGTGTGTCAGACACTATATCCCAAGAGTGTGGGAGCACTTTACCCTGGGAAGTGTGTCGGGCACTATATCACATTGGTGTGGCGGACACTATATCCCAAGAGCGTGGTGGGCGCTATACCCCAAGAGTGTGGGAACACTTTATCCCGGGAAATACGACGGGCATTATCCCATGAGTGTGGCGGGCCCTATATTTCAAAAGTGTGTCGAGCACTATATCCCAAGAATGTCGATGCATGTCTGAGAGACGATATCCAGGTTGGCTACCAGGTGTGTCTGGTTCTGGCAAAATAACTGATACATGAGCTCACAGCGAGTAGGAAAGGCATTCATCATATGTATTTGTATGTCTTGTATGAGTGTGCAATTGTTTTGGCTTGCCAAATTGATTATATGTGATTAACTGCTACCTGATCTGTTTGCTGTAACTGTTATCTATACTTGTATTTTTCTTGATTGTATTGTATGTCTTTACAACTGAGATATCCTTCATGCTGGTGGAGGTGATGCTGAGGGTTGTTCCATCGGGTGTATTGGAGGGTTGGAGGAGACGGAAAGTGATGTGTTAGGTTAAATATAGGTTTAGGACTTGTTAGGCTTATTACTTGGTTACCTTAGACAACCACCCTAATTTCTGGTATAGTATATTTTATTAAGTTTAAATCTGAGTGTTGGAGTTCTAGGATTACCTCTGGCTTTTCTGGGACTTTATACATTATGTATGTAGGCACCTTAACCATACTAATAACCCCGGTTCTCATTCCATACATGTATTATTGTTTTCAGATGCAGGACGTGAGGCACTGCACTAAGCATTCTGAGGACTCTGGGAAGTGAAGAACTATCTTTGGACTCGGTGTTCGTATTTTGTTTATATTTATATATGTATATGGATTCTCCACCTTGTATATTGATAAACCCCAATTTTAGGGTTTATCTTGTGTAGAATTTGTGGGGTTTTATCAATATTCTTTCACACTTATTCACATAAAATGCATAGTTTTGTGTCTCCTTCCTTATTTTGCTTCATGGTTGCAAACATGCTTATTTGACCTTAAAAATGCTATATTTTAATCCTCTTCTATTACCATTCGATGCCGTGATATATTTGTTAGGTGATTTTAGAGTTTATAGGGCAAGAATGGCCTAGAAGAGAGAAAGGAAGCATGCACAAGTGGAAGGAACACGAAGAATGGATCTTTGGAGAATTGGCTGCGACGCACATGCGTCAGAGCATGTTGTTGGGGTTGGCGCGCAAAAGTTGACGCATTCGCATGGCTGAGCAAAAATCCCATTGACGCGTACAAATGCCTGATGTGTACGTGTGGCTTGCAAATCTTAGATGATGCGTACGCATGGCCGCCGTGCACGCGTGACGCTCGGCACGTGACTTCATTAGTGAAATCGTGGCTGGCAATTTCTGAAGAGCTCCAAGCCTAATCTCAGGTAAATTCTGGAGAGAAAAGACCCAATGAAGCAAGGAGGAATGGGAGATTCACACATAGAGAATTTTTAGCTAGTTTTTGAGTTCATTTTTCTAGAGAGAGAAATTCTCACTTCTCTCTAGGTTTTAGCCTTCTCAATTTCAATTTCACTTGGATCCTTTTGTTAGATTTGTTTTGAATTCAATTTTACATTACTTTAATTTGTAGATCTCATTCTCCTGCTCTCATTTAGTGTTCTTGTTACTCTAGTTATTTTGGATCTTGGATTTGGATCTTGTTTACATTGATTTCTATTAATGCATTGAGGAACTTCATGTTCATTATTGCTAATTGCTTTATTGTTGTTAATTGTTTGTAGTAGATAGCTTTAGTTTGAATTCCCTTCTCAAATTAACAATGACTTTCTTTCTTGTTCACCAAGTGTTTGTGGAAATGTCAATTGTAGTTATGGAGTAGATTTTTACTCTTGGCTTGGGGGTTGGGTAATTGGAGACACTTGAATTGTCAAAGTCCTTTGTTGATTGACAGTTGGAAATTGATAGTTGATTTGAATGCCACTAAAGCTAGTCTTTTCTTAGGATTTGAGTAGGACTTGTGCACTCAAGTTGATTATCTCCACTTGACTTTCATTCATAGTTAGAGGTTAACTAAGTGGAGCAATAGCCAATTATTGTCACAATTGATGGAGGCAATGATGATAGGAATTCCAATTCCAAACCCTAGCCAAGGATTTTACATTGATTGATTGTCATTCACCCTTGTTAGTTTAATTTCACGATTTCCTTAGTCCAATTGTTAGTTGCTCATTGTTTTAATTCAAGTTCATTTACTTTTCTTGTGTTCAACTCCAAAATACCAAGAGAACTCCTAACCAATGATGTGCATCTTAGGGCAACTCCTAGGGAGAATGACCTAGGATTCTACTCCCTGTTATTGATTTTGAAATGTGGTGACACATTTTCTAAATTTGGTGTGGGATAGTGATGAGCGGATAATTTATACCCTTTTTGGCATTGTTTTTATATAAATTTTAGTATGATTTAGCTACTTTTTATTATTTTTTATTAGTTTTTATTCAAAAATCACATTTCTAGACTTTACTATGAGTTTGTATGTTTTTTTGTGATTTTAGGTATTTTTTGGCTGAAATTGAGGGACCTGAGCAAAAATCTGATTTAGAGGCTGAAGAAGGACTACAGATGTTGTTGGATTCTGACCCTACAGCACTCGAGATGTATTTTCTGGTGTTACAGAAGCCCAATTGGCACGCTCTCAATTGTGTTGGAAAGTAGACATCCTGGGCATTCCAGCAATATATAATATTCTATACTTTGTTCGAGATTTGATGGCCTTAACTGGCGCTAAAACCAGCCTAAACCTTTCTGGCGTAAAACGCCAAAACTGGCACCAGAATTGGAGTTAAACGCCCAAACTGGCACCAAAGCTGGCATTTAACTCCAAGAACAGCCTATGCACAAAAAAGCTTCAATGCTCAGCCAAGCACACACCAAGTGGGCCCCGAAAGTGGATTTCTGCACTATCTGCACTTAGTTACTCATTTTCTGTAACCCTAGGTTACTAGCCTAGTATAAAAACTACTTTTAGAGATTTATTTTATATCTTTTGGAATCATATGTAACTTTTATCATCTTTTCACGTTTGGAGGCTGATCTCACGGCCATGCCTAGACCTTTTTCACTTATGTATTTTCTACGGTGGAGTTTCTACACCCCACAGATTAAGGTGTGGAGCTCTGCTATTCTTCATGAATTAATGCAAGTACTATTGTTTTTCCTTCAGATGATTAGCCATGCAGTAGCTGTGTCTGGTATTTTTCATCTGAGACGAGAAATTCGATAGTTGATTAGCCGTGCAGAAACTGTAGAGGACCATTTTCACTGAGAGAATCCTACAGCTTGCCATTGAAGGGAGCACGCATGGTTGGAAGAAGGCAATAGGAAAGCAGAAGTTCAGAAGCAACAAAGCATCTCCAGACGCTTATCTAAAATTCCCACCAATGAATTATATAAGTAACTTTATCTTATTTTATGTTTATTTATCTTTTAATTATCTAAACCTCAACCAATTGAATCCGCCTGACTGAGATTTACAAGGATGACTATAGCTTACTTCAAGCCGACAATCTCCATGGGATTGACCCTTATTCACGTAAGGTTTATTACTTGGACGACCCAGTGCACTTGCTGGTTAGTTGTGCGGAGATGTGAAAAGTGTGAATCACGATTTCCCACACCAAGTTTTTGGCGCCGTTGCCGGGGATTGTTCGAGTTTGGACAAATGACGGTTCATCTTGTTGCTTAGATTGGGTAATTTTATTTTATGTTTAAATCTTTTTATTTTTTATTTTTTGAAAATTTCAAAAATTACAAAAAAAATTTATATTTGTTTTTCAGAATTTTTAAGAATGAATTCTAGAGTTTCATGAGATATGTTGAAGCCTGGCTGGCTGTTTAGCCATGTATAATCTTTTGGACTGAGGCTTCTACTTCTCATTGACATGCTTGTATGTTTTATGCTAAAGCTTGGCTGGCTATTTGGCCATGTCTAATCTTTTGGACCGAAGCTTTTACTTAAAGCTTGGCTGGCCATTTGGCCATGTCTAATCTTTTGGACTGGAGCTTTAGACAAACATTGCATGATTCCTGGAATTCTTATTAAAAATTTTGTATCCTTTTATTTTCTTTTTCCAAAATAATTTTCGAAAAATTACAAAAAAATTATTAAAATAAAAAAAAACCAAAAATTTTATGTTTCTTGTTTGAGTCTAGTGTAAAATTTTAAGTTTGGTGTCAAATGCATGTTTTAATTTTTCTTAAATTTTCGAAAATATATGCATTGTGTTCTTCATTGATCTTCAAGTTGTTCTTGATGATTTTCTTTGTTTAATCTTTACATTTTCTTGTTTTGTGTCTTTTCTTGTTTTTCATATGCATTTTTGAATTATTAGTGTCTAAAGTCTAAAGATTTTTAAGTTTGGTGTCTTGCATGTCTTTCTTTTCTTAAAAATTTTCAAAAATATGTTCTTGATGTTCATCCTGATCTTCAAAGTGTTCTTGGTGTTCATCTTGACCTTCAAAGTGTTCTTGCATGCATTTTTAGTTATGATCTTAAATTTTTATGTTTTGTGTCATTCTGTTATTTTTCTCTCTCCTTATTAAAAATTCAAAAATAAAAAATAATATCTTTCCCTTATTTTACTCATAAATTTTGAAAATTTGGATTGATTAAGTCAAAAGTTTTAAAATTTAGTTGTTTCTTGTTAGTCAAGCCAAAATTTCAAATATAAAATTCTATTTTCTCAAATCTTTTTCATTTTTCTTCTTAATAATTTCAAAAATTTTAAAATTAATTTTCAAAATATTTTTCTTATTTCTATTTCATATTTTCGAATTTAATGCTAACATTTAATGTTTTGAGTCAAAAAAATTTCAAGTTGTTACTTGCCTATTAAGAAAGTATCAATCTTTGAATTCTAGAATCATATCTTTTAGTTTCTTGTTAGTCAAGTAATCAATTTTAATTTCAAAAATAAAATCTTTTTAATTTCCTTTTAAAATCTTTTTCAACATAAATTTCAATCATATCTTTTTCAAAACTTAATTTCAAAATCTTTTTCTAACTTCTTATCTTTTCAAAATTGTTTTCAAATCTTTTTCAATTAACTACTTGACTTTTTGTTTGTTTTACTATTGAATCTTTTTCAAAACCACCTAACTACTTTTCTCTCTCTAATTTTCGAAAATTACTAACCATTTTTTTAAAATTCTCTTTCATTAACTAATTATTTTAAATTCTAATTTTATTTTATTTCTCTTCTTAAATTCGAATTTTAACTTATAATTAAAATAAAAACAAAAATATTTTTCTTTTCTTTTAATTAACTTTCAAATTTACTCTCTCTCATCTCTTTCTATTTATTTTATTTATTTACTAACACTCTTCTTAAAATTTGAACCCTCTCCCTCTCTCTGTGTTCGAATCCTCTTCATTCTCTCTTAACCTCATTCTTCTATTCTTCTCTTCTTCTACTCACATAAAGGAATCTCTATACTGTGACATAGAGGATTCCTCTTCTTTTCTGTTCTCTTCTTTTTCATATGAGCAGGAACAAGGATAAGAACATTCTTGTTGAAGCTGATCCGAAACCTGAAAGGACTCCGAAGAGGAAGCTAAGAGAAGCTAAAGCACAACACTCTGGAGAGGACCTAACAGAAATTTTCGAAAAAGAAGAAGTCATGGCAGCCGAAAACAACAACAATGGTGGAGATGCAAGGAAGGTGCTTGGTGACTTTACTGCACCAACTTCCGACTTCTATGGAAGAAGCATCTCAATTCCTGTAATTGGAGCAAACAACTTTGAGCTTAAGCCTCAATTAGTTCCTCTTATGCAGCAGAATTGCAAGTTTCATGGACTTCCATTGGATGATCCTCATCAGTTCTTAGCTGAATTCCTGTAAATCTGTGACACTGTTAAGACCAATGGGGTAAATCCTGAGGTCTACAGACTTATGCTTTTCCCTTTTGCTGTAAGAGATAGAGCTAGGATATGGTTGGACTCACAACCTAAAGAAAGCCTGAACTCTTGGGAAAAGTTGGTCAATGCTTTCTTGGCCAAATTCTTTCCACCTCAAAAGTTGAGCAAGCTTAGAGTGGAAGTCTAAACCTTCAGATAGAAGGAAGGTGAATCCCTCTATGAAGCTTGGGAAAGATACAAGCAATTGATCAGAAGGTGTCCTTCTGACATGCTTTCAGACTAGAGCATCCTACATATATTCTATGATGGTCTGTCTGAATTGTCCAAGATGTCATTGGATCACTCTGCTGGTGGATCTCTTCATCTAGAGAAGATGCCTACAGAAGCCCAGGAACTCATTGAAATGGTTGCAAATAACCAGTTCATGTACACTTCTGAAAGAAATCTTGTGAATAATGGGACAACTCAGAAGAAAGGAGTTCTTGAGATTGATACTCTGAATGCCATATTGGCTCAGAATGAAATATTAACTCAGCAAGTCAATATAATTTCTCAGAATCTGACTGAAATGCAAGCTGCATCCAGTAGTACTAAAGAAGCTTCACCTGAAGGAGAAGCTTATGACCCTGAGAATCCTGTAATGAAGAGGTGAATTACATGGGAGAATCCTATGGAAACACCTATAATCCTTCATGGAGGAATCATCCTAATTTCTCATGGAAGGATCAACAGAAGCCTAATCAAGGCTTCAATAATAATAATGGTGGGAGAAATAGGTTTGGCAATATCAAGCCTTTCCCTCATCTTCTGAGCAACAGATAGAGAATTCTAAGCAGAGCCTCTCTGACTTAGTAACCATAGTCTCTGATCTATCTAAGACCACTCTCAGTTTCATGACTGAAATAAGGTCCTCCATAAGAAATTTGGAGGCACAAGTGGATCAGCTGAGTAAAAGAGTTACTGAAATCCCTCCTAGTACTCTCCCAAGCAATACAGAAGAGAATCCAAAGAGAGAGTGCAAGGCCATTAATATGACCAACAGGCCGAACCTATAGAGGAGGGAAAGGTAGTGAATTCCAGTGAGGAAGACCTCAATGGACGTCCACTGGCCACTAAGGAGTTCCCTAATGAGGAACCAAAGGAATCTGAGGCTCATACAGAGACCATAGAGATTCCACTGAACTTACTGTTGCCATTCATGAGCTTTGATGAGTATTCTTCCTCTGAAGAGGATGAAGATATTGTTGAAAAGCAAGTTGCTCAATATCTAGGAGCAATCATGAAGCTGAATGCCAAGTTATTTGGTAATGAGACTTGGGAGGATGAACCTCCATTGCTCATCAATGAACTGAATGCTTTGGAGCAACTGAAATTACCTCAGAAGAAACCGGATCTCGGAAAGTTCTTAATACCTTGTACCATAGGCACAATGACCGTTGAGAAGGCTCTATGTGACTTGAGGTCAGGCATAAACCTCATGCCACTCTCTGTAATGGAGAAACTAGGGATCTTTCAGGTACAAGCTGCTAAATTCTCACTATAATTGGCAGACAAATCAAGGAAATAGGCTTATGGAGTTGTAGAGGATGTCTTAGTGAAGGTTGAAGGCTTTTACATCCCTGCTGATTTCATAATCCTAGACACTAGGAAGGATGAAGATGAATCCATCATCCTTGGAAGACCATTCCTAGCTACAACAAGAGCTGTGATTGATGTGGACAGAGGAGGGTTAGTCCTGCAACTGAATGAGGACTACCTTGAGTTTAAAGCTCAAGGATCTTCTTCTGTAACCATGGAGAGGAAGCATGAAAACCTTCTCTTAATACAGAATCAAACAGAGCCCCCACACTCAACTTCTAAGTTTGGTGTTGGGAGGCCACCATTAAGCTCTGAATCTCTGTGAAGCTCTCTAAGAGCTCACTGTCAAGCTATTGACATTAAAGAAGCGCTTATTGGGAGGTAACCCAATGATAGTTAATTATATTTATTTATATTCTATTGTCATTCTATGTTTTCTTTAGGTTGATGATCATGCGAAGTCATAAAAACAGCTGCAGAATGAAACCAAAATTAAAAACACCATCAAAAATAGCACACCCTGGAGGACAGGCTTACTGGCGTTAAAACGCCAGTAAGGATAGCAGAATAGGCGTTTAACGCCCAGCCTGGCAGCATTCTGGGCGTTAAACACCAAAATGGGCAGCATTTTGGGCATTTAATGCCAGAAAAGGGTGTCTGGCATCTGGCTGGCGTTAAATGCCAGAAAGGGGCAGCAGACTGGTGTTTAACTCCAGGAAAGGTTGCAGAATGGGCGTTTAACGCCAGAATTGGCACACAGTGGGCGTTTGAATGCCAGAATGGTGTAGGGAGCAGAATTCTATGACACCTCAGGATCTGTGGACCCCACAGGATCCCCACCTACCCCACCTCTTCTTCTCTCCTCTTCACAACTTTCCATAACACTCTTCCCCAAATACCCTTGACCAATCACTTCAATATATCTTCGCCAAACACCATTCACCTATCAAATCCTACCCTCTTCCCCATATCCTCTTCACCACTCACATCCATTCATTATAAACCCCACCTATCTCACTATTCAAATTCAAACCATTTCCCTCCCAAACCCACCCCTTCATAACCGAATTACCTCTCTCTGTTACCCTATAACTACTCCTCCTTACAACCTTCAATTTCACATCTCATACACACCTAACCCGCCTTGCCCGAATTCACTTCCCCCTCCATCTCCTCCATTTCTTCTTCTTCTACTCCTTTCTTTCTTCCTTTGCTCGAGGACGAGCAAACCTTCTAAGTTTGGTGTGGAAAAAGCTCTGCTTTTTATTTTTTTCCATAACTACTAATGGCACCTAAGACCGGAGAAACCTCTAGAAAGAGGAAAGGGAAGGCAATTGCTTCCACCTCCGAGTCATGAGAGATGGAGAGATTCATCTCAAAGGTCCATTAAGACCACTTCTATAAAATTGTGGCCAAGAAAAAGGTGATCCCCGAGGTCCCCATCAAGCTCAAAAAGAGTGAATATCTGGAGATCTGACATGAGATTTAAAGAAGAGGTTGGAAAGCTCTCACCAACCCCATTCAACAAGTCGGAATCTTAATGGCTTAAGATTTCTATGCTAATGCATGGATCACTAAGAACCATGATCAAAGTGTGAACCCGAACTTAAAGAATTGGCTCACAATGGTTCGGGGGAATTACTTGGTTTTCAGTCTGGAAAATGTCAGGTTAGTATTCAACTTGCCAATGATGCAAGGAGATCCTCACCCTTTCACTAGAAGGGTCAACTTTGATCAAATGTTGGACCAAGTCCTTAGGGACATTTGTGTGGAAGGAGCTCAATGGAAGAGAGACTCAAGAGGCAAGCCAGTTCAACTAAGAAGGCTTGACCTCAAACCCATGGCAAGGGGATGGTTGGAGTTCATCCAACGCTCTATCATTCCTACTAGCAACCGGTCTGAAGTTACAATAGACCGGGCTATAATGATCCATAGCATCATGAATGGAGGAAGTAGAAATTCATGAGATCATATCCATAGAACTCTACAAGGTGGCGGATAAGCCCTCTACTTTGGCAAGGTTAGCCTTCCCTCATCTTATCTATAACCTATGCAATTCAGCTGAAATTGTCATAGAGGAAGACATCCTCATTGAAGGAGACAAGCCCATCACTAAGAAAAAGATGGAGCAAACAAGAGAGCCCACTCATGGACCTCAACAAGAGCATGAGGAAGTTCCTCATCATGAAATTCCTGAGATGTCTCAAGGGATGCACTTCCCTCCACATAACTATTGGGAGCAACTCAACACCTCTTTAGGAGATTTGAGTTCTAACATGGAGCAACTAAGAGTGGAGCACCAAGACCACTCCATCATCCTCCATGAAATAAGAGAGGACCAAAAGGCCATGAGAGAGGAGCAACAAAGGCAAGGAAGAGATATTGAGGAGCTCAAGTACTCCATAGGATCTTCAAGAGGAAGAACTACCCGCCATCACTAAGGTGGACCCGTTCTTTAATTTCCTTGTTCTTATTTTCCTGTTTTTTGAATTCTATGATTTATGTTTTGTCTATGTTTTTGTCTTTATTACATGATCATTAGTGTCTAGTGTCTATGTCTTAAAGCTATGAATGTCCTATGAATCCTTCACCTTTCTTAAATGAAAAATGTTTTTAATTGCAAAAGAAAAAGAAGTACATGAATTTTGAATTCTATCTTGAAATTAATCTAATTATTTTGATGTGGTGGCAATACTTTTTATTTTCTGAATGAATGCTTGAATAGTGCATATTTTTTATATTATTGTTTATGAATGTTAAAATTGTTGGCTCTTGAAAGAATAATGAAAAAGGAGAAATGTTGTTGATAATCTAAAAAATCATAAAATTGATTCTTGAAGCAAGAAAAAGCAGTGAAAAACAAACCTTGCAAAAAAAATGGCGAAAAAAATAAATAAAGGAAAAGAAAGAAAAAAGAAAAAGCAAGCAGAAAAAGCCAATAACCCTTCAAACCAAAAGGCAAGGGTAAAAAGAATCCAAGGCTTTGAGCATTAATGGATAGGAGGGCCCAAAGGAATAAAATCCTGGCCTAAGCGGCTAAATCAAGCTGTCCCTAACCATGTGCTTGTGGCATAAAGGTGTCAAGTAAAAAGCTTGAGACTGAGCGGTTAAAGTCGTGGTCTAAAGCAAAAAGAGTGTGCTTAAGAGCTATGGGCACCTCTAACTGGGGACTCCAGCAAAGCTGAGTCACAATCTGAAAAGGTTCACCCAGTTATGTGTCTGTGGCATTTATGTATCCGGTGGTAATACTGGAAAACAAAATGCTTAGGGTCACGGCCAAGACTCATAAAGTAGCTGCGTTCAAGAATCAACATACTGAACTAAGAGAATCAATAACACTATCTGAATTCTAAGTTCCTATGGATGCCAATCATTCTGAACTTCAAAGGATAAAGTGAGATGCCAAAACTGTTCAGAACCGAAAAGGATACTAGCCCCGCTCATCTAATTGGAACTAAGTTCATTGATAAGTTTCGAATTTATTGTATATTCTCTTTTTTTATCCTATTTTGATTTTAGTTGCTTCGGGACAAGCAACAATTTAATTTTGGTGTTGTGATGAGCGGATAATTTATACCCTTTTTGGCATTGATTTTATATAGTTTTTAGTATGATTTAGCAACTTTTTATTATATTTTTATTAGTTTTTATTCAAAAATCACATTTCTGGACTTTACTATGAGTTTGTGTGTTTTTCTGTGATTTCAGGTATTTTCTGGCTGAAATTGAGGGACCTGAGCAAAAATCTGATTCAGAGGCTGAAAAAGGACTGCAGATGCTGTTGGATTCTGACCCTACTACACTCGAAATGGATTTTCTAGAGTTACAAAAGCCCAATTAGCACGCTCTCAATTGCGTTGGAAAGTAGACATCCTGGGCATCCAGAAATATTTAATAGTCTATACTTTGCCCAAGATTTGATGGCCCAAACTGGTGCTAAAATCCAGCCTAAAACATTCTGGCGTAAAACGCCCAAACTGGCACCAGAATTCGAGTTAAATGCCCAAACTGGCACCAAAGCTGGCGTTTAACTCCAAGAACAACCTATGCACGAAAAAGCTTCAATGCTCAGCCCTAGCACATACCAAGTGGGCCCCGAAAGTGGATTTCTGCACTATCTGCACTTAGTTACTCATTTTTTGTAACCCTAGGTTACTAGTCTAGTATAAAAACTACTTTAAGATATTTATTTTATATCTTTTGGAATCATATGTAACTTTTATAACCTTTTCACGTTTGGAGGCTGGCCTCACAGCCATGCCTAAACCATTTTTACTTATGTATTTTCTACGGTGGAGTTTCTACACCCCATAGATTAAGGTGTGGAGCTCTACTGTTCTTCATGAATTAATGCAAGTACTATTGTTTTTCCTTCAATTCACGCCTACTTCTTCTCCAAGATATACTCTTGTACTTAATTCAGTTAATTCAGAATGAAGGGGTAACCCGTGATAATCACCCACTATCCTCGTTACTCGCTTAGCCAAGATCCGCGTGCCTGACAACCACAAGCGGTCTACATGATGTTCAACGTAGTCATTGGACGACAGCCAGAGTATATTCTCTTGGATATCTAATACACTAACCGAGTCCGTGAGATTAGTATCTTCGTGGTATAGGCTAGAACCAATTGGCAGCTATTCTTGAGATCCAGAAAGTCTAAACCTTGTCTGTGGTATTCCGAGTAGAATCTGGGAAGGGATGACTGTGATGAGCTTCAAACCTGCAAATGTTGGGCACAGTGACAATGTGAAAAAAGATCACTGGATCCTATTCTGACGCTATCGGGAACCGACAGATGATTAGCCATGCGGTAGCTGTGCTTGGTATTTTTCATCTGAGATGAGAAATCCGACAGTTGATTAGCCGTGCAGAAACCGTAGAGGACCATTTTCACTGAGAGGATCCTACAGCTTGCCATTGAAGGGAGCACGCATGGTTGGAAGAAGGCAATAAGAAAGCAGAGGTTCAGAAGCAACAAAACATCTCCAGACGCTTATCTGAAATTCCCACCAATGAGTTACATAAGTAACTTTATCTTATTTTATGTTTATTTATCTTTTAATTATCTAAACCTCAACCAATTGAATCCGCCTGACTGAGATTTACAAGGATGACCATAGCTTGCTTCAAGTCGACAATCTCCGTGGGATTGACCCTTACTCATATAAGGTTTATTACTTGGATGACCCAGTGCACTTGCTGGTTAGTTGTGCAGAGATGTGAAAAGTGTGAATCACGATTTCCCACACCAGATAGCTTGTTGGTTTAGACTATATTCACGACGAAATTTGTTGGTAAATTCTAGACCGACATAAAATCTCACATCAAATTTTGGCACCGTTGCCGGTGGTATTGGGTGGAGAAAAGGTGGTAGGAAGAGGGAAGAAGAAAGGAAGAAGGAATAGAAGAAGGAAACTAAAGAAGGAATTGAAAAGAAGGCGCGCTGCATATCAGCTGCGTCTGGGACGCGACGCGTGCGTCTCGTCCACGTGTACGCGTGGATGATGAAAACAGAGCCATGACGCATGAGCGTCGCCCATTAATACTCGTGGGTAAGCAGCAATCGGAGAGGACTCATACGCGTCAGGTGACGCGCACGCGTGGAAACAGTTGTGTGCTGCGCATAGAGGCAGCACAAATTTCGCACAACTCTCTGGATTTTGTACCAGGAGTTGGCTGCAGTATAAATAACGCATAGGCGTCAACTGCACTTCCACAACTCCTAGTACAAAAACCTGAGAGTTGTGCAAGAATTGTGCTGGAAGTGTGCCCAATGCACAACCCCTATCACGCGTGCGCGTCGGCTGACGACTACGCATCACTATCTGTTTCGCGCATCCACGCGTAAGCATGGTTAACCCGCATGCATCCCTGACCTTTTCTCGCAACCCACGCGTACGCGTGGGTGACGTGCACGCGTCGTAGGCGTGTTTTCGAACTCCTGGGACAAAATCCAGAGAGTTGTGCGAGATTCGTGTGAGAATTGTGCGGGGAGCACAACTGCTACCCATGCGTAAGCGTTGGCGATGCTTACGTGTCGGTCGCCATCCTCACCATCCACGCGTGTACGTCGCCAAGGCGTACGCATCATTTACACTACAGCCAACTCCTGGTACAAAATCTAGAGAGTTGTGCAAAATTTGTGCTGCCTCTGTGTGCAGCGCACAACTGTTTCCACACGTGCACGTCACCTGACGTGTACGCATCCTCTCCAACTGCTGCTTACCCACGCGTATGCGTGGGCAACGCTCACGTGTCATGGCTCTGTTTTCATCATCCACGCATACGCGTGGATGAGGCACACGCGTCGCGTCCCAGACGCAGCTGATATATAGCGCACCCTGTTTTCAATTCCTTTTTTGGTTTCCTTCGTGTATTCCTTCTTCCTTTCTTCTTCCCTCTTTCTACCACCTTTTCTCCGCCCAATACCACTGGCGACTTCAACCACTGGCGACCCCCACCTCCGGCGGTCCCACATTCTCTCTTCCCTTTTTTTCCTTCCTTTCTCTTCTCCTATTTTCACTTGCACTGTACCTTACCTTCTTCCTCTTCTCAAGGTTTTAACCCTACTCCTTCTCTTTTGTCTTTGTTTATATTTTCCTCTTATTAGTTGCATTTATTTACTCTCTTCCATTTCTTCTTAGTTGCCTTTTGATTAATTTGTTCTTGTTTATTTGCTTTCTTTCTTTTTATATTTTCCTTGGCTGTTGAACTTCAAGTTATCTCTTGCATTGATGGATTATTTTGATATCTCTTGCCTCCTTTGTGATTATGTGGTGTTGTTTTGATCTTTGGTATTTCATTTTGGGGTGTTACATTTTTTGAAATTTTCCAACTTGCTTGCTATTGGGAAGTTGCACACCTAGTATTTGTTAAAAGGCACCAATAATTTTTTGGGTCAAATTTGACATTATACTTTCGACTTAGTGCTCTTTCTCATACACTTGTTTTCTTTATGTGCATTGAGCCTATTATGCTTCATCTTTACCATCTATATGCTCATTACCCATGACTTGCTTCTTTGTACCATATTGCAAGATTTGTGATTCCACTTTCTCTAACTCCACCTTATTCCATTGCATGCTTCATTGTCTTGGAGTTAGATTAGGTGCATGATTTTCATGTGCTTATTATCTTTCTTGAATGTGTACTTCATGTTGTTATTGATGCTTGAGCTTATGCTTCTCATGCCTTACGCTTGCATGCTTCTCTCACTCTTGCATCTCATACTAGTGATATGCCCCATGATTTTATTGATGTCTTGTTTACATGTTGCAGCTGTCATGTCTTCCAAACACTTTACCCATTTGTGGCATTACTTCTTACTTGCATGTTTGGTGCACGAAATTGTGATTACACTTTTCACAACTCCACACAACTAACCAGCAAGTGCACTGGGTCGTCCAAGTAATACCTTACGTGAGTAAGGGTCGATCCCATGGAGATTGTCGGCTTGAAGCAAGCTATGGTTACCTTGTAAATCTTAGTCAGGAGATTAATGATAAAAATGATTTTTGTTTATGAAAAGTAAATAAGATGAAATAAATGGTACTTGTGATTCAGTAATGAGGAACAGGTTGAGGTTCCGGAGATGCTCTGTCGTCTGAATCTCTGCTTTCCTACTGTCTTCTTCTCCAAACACGCATGGCTTCCTTCAATGGCAAGCTATATGATCCTCTTGGATGAAAAATACCAGGTACGATCTCTGCACGGCTAATCAACTGTCAAATTTCTTGTCTCGGATGAAAAATACCAGGTACAGCTACCGCACGGCTAATCATCTGTCAGTTTTCACTAGCATCGGAATAGGACCCTTATCCTTTTGCACACTGTCACTGCGCCCAACATTCGCAAGTTTGAAGCTCGTCACAGTCATCCTTTCCCAGATCCTACTCAGAATACCACAGACAAGGTTTAGACTTTTCGGATCCCAGGAATGCTGCCAATTGGTTCCAGCCTTTACAACGAAGGTTCTAATCTCACGGACTCGGTCCGTGGATCAGAGACCCAAGAGATACGCACTCAAGCTGTCGCCCAATGACTACGTTAAGCTCAGATAGAACCGGAGTGCTTGTCAGGCACACGTTCATAAGTTTGAGGATGATGATGAGTGTCACGGATCATGACATTCTCCATATTGAAGTACGAGTGAGTATCTTAGAATAGAATCGAGCGTGATTGAATAGAAAACAGTAGTAATTGCATTAGTCCATCGAAACACAGCAGAGCTCCTCACCCCCACTTATGGGGTTTAGAAACTCATGCCATAAAAAATACAATATGAAGTGTAAAATGTCATGAGGTACAAAATAAATCTCTAAAAGTAGTTTTTATACTAAACTAGTAACTTAGGTTTACAGAAAATGAGTAACTAAGTGCACATAGTGCAGAAATCCACTTCCGGGACCCACTTGGTGTGTGCTTGGGCTGAGCATTGAAGCTTTCACGTGCATATGCCTCAAGTTGGAGTTAAACACCACCTTAGGTGCCAAAATGGGCGTTTAACGCCAAGAATTATGCCAGTTCTGGCGTTTTACGCTAGAAAGTATTTGGCTGGCGTTTAACGCCAGTTTGGGCCATCATATCTCGGGCAAAGTATAGACTATTATATATTTCTGAAAAGCCCAAGATGTCTACTTTCCAACGCAATTAAGAGCGCACCAATTTGGTTTCTGTAGCTCCAGAAAATTTTTTTCGAGTGCAGGAGGGTTAGAATCCAACAGCATCTGTAGTCCTTTTTCAGCCTCTGAATCAGATTTTTGCTCAGGTCCCTCAATTTCAGCCAGAAAATACCTAAAATCATAGAAAAACACACAAACTCATAGTAAAGTCCAGAAATGTGATTTTTGAATAAAAACTAATAAAAATATAATAAAAAGTAACTAAAACATACTAAAAAGTATGTAAAAATAATGCCAAAAAGGGTATAAATTATCCGCTCATCACAACACCAAACTTAAATTGTTGCTTGTCCCCAGGTAACTAAAAAGAAAATAGGATAAAAAGAAGAGAAAATACAATAAATTTCAAAAACATCAATGAAGATTAGTTTCAATTAAATTAGCGGGACTAGTAGCTTTTTGCTTCTGAACAGTTTTGGCATCTCACTTTATCCTTTAAAGCTCAGAATTCAGATAGTGTTATTGATTCTCCTAGTTTAGTATGTTGATTCTTGAACACAGCTGCTTTATGAGTCTTGGCCGTGATCCTAAGCATTTTGTTTTCCAGTATTACCACCGGATATATAAATGTCACAGACGCATAACTGGGTGAACCTTTTTAGATTGTGACTCAGCTTTGCTAGAGTCCCTAGTTAGAGGTGGCCAGAGCTCTTAAGCACACTCTTTTTGCTTTGGACCACGACTTTAACCGCTCAGTCTCAAGCCTTTCACTTGACACCTTCACACCACAAGCACATGGTTAGGGACAGCTTGATTTAGCCGCTTAGGCCAGGATTTTATTCCTTTGGGCCTTCCTATCCGTTAATGCTCAAAGCATTGGATCTTTTTACCCTTGCCTTTTGGTTTAAAAGGTTATTGGCTTTTTTTGCTTGCTTTTTCTTTTATTTATTTATTTTTTTCACTTTTTTTTAATAATTTTTTTTCGCCAGCTTTTGTTCTTCACTGCTTTTTCTTGCTTCAAGAACCAATTTTATGATTTTTTAGATTATCAATAACATTTCTCCTTTTTCATTATTCTTTCAAGAGCCAACAATTTTAACATTCATAAATTTCACTATAAAAAATATGCACTGTTCAAGCATTCATTCAGAAAACAAAAAGTATTGTCACCACATCAAAATTATTAAGCTAATTTCAAGATAGAATTCGAAATTCATGTACTTCTTGTTCTTTTGCAAATAAAAACATTTTTCATTTAAGAAAGGTGAGAGATTCATGGAATCATTTATAGCTTTAAGACATAGACACTAAACACTAATGATCATGTAATGAAGACACAAACATAGTCAAAACGTAAAGCATAAAAACCGAAAATAGAAAAAAAAATAAACAAGGAGATTAAAGAATGGGTCCACCTTAGTGATGGTGGCTTCTTCTTCCTCTTGAAGAACAAATAGAGTTTTTGAGCTCCTCTATTTTTCTTCCTAGTCTTTGTTGCTCATCTTCCTATAGGTTTCTCCGGCTTTAGGTGCCATTAATGGTTATGGAAAGCAAAAAGCTGAGCTTTTCCACACCAAACTTAAAAGGTTTTCTCGTCCTCGAGCAAAATAGGATAGAAGGGAGTAGAAGAAGAATATGCAATTAATTTTGAAAACTTATTATTGTATGCAAGAAAAATTAAAAAGAGTTGAAAAGAATTTGAAAAGATATGTAAGTTTTGAAAACATTTTGGAAAGAATTGAAAAGAATTGAAAAAGAATTAAAAAGGATTGGAAAGATTATTAATTTTTGAAAATAGAAATTGAAAGATGAACGTTTAAAATATGTTTGATGCAAAAAAAATTATGAATTAAAACATGAAAAATTGAAAAAAAAATCGATTTGGAAACAAAATTACCTCCCTTGTGTCATCCAGGCGTTAAACGCCTAGAATGCTATCCATTATGCCATTTAATGCCCATTTGACTACCTTTTTGAGTGTTTAATGCCTAGCCAGATACCCTGGCTGGTGTTAAACGCCAGGAATCCTTCTTTACTGGGCGTTTTTCTGAACACCCAGAATGCTGCCATTTCTGGCGTTAAACGCCCATTCTGCTATCCTTACTGGCGTTTAAATGCTAGTAAGCCTGTCCTCCAGGGTGTGCTATTTTTGATGCTGTTTTTGATTCCACTTTAATTCTATAGCTGTTTTTGTGACTCCACATGATCGTCAACCTAAAGAAAACATAAACTAACAACGGAAAATGAAATGAAAAATTAATTATCATAGATAAATAAGATTGGGTTGCCTCCTAATAAGCACTTCTTTACTGTCTTTAGCTGGACTTTTACTGAGCTTTTAATTTAGTCTCAGTTTTGAGCATTCTTGCTCAACATTGCCTTCAAGATAATGTTTGTGCTTACAATACTCTTTGGGTATAAATCTCACAGCTTTATAGTTTGCAATATCTGCAAACCAAGGTACTTCCTGAATGGCAAAGAGTTCCTCATCCGGGAAGGTTTTAGATATTTCAGTAGGAGGAGAGGGCGCCCCTGCTACTGGCTCTATCTGGGACAGGTGGTCAGCTACTTGGTTCTCTGTCCCTTTTCTGTCTCTTATTTCTATATCAAACTCTTGCAGAAGCAACACCCATCTTATAAGTCTAGGTTTTGAATCCTGCTTTGTGAGGAGATATTTTAGAGCAGCATGGTCAGTGTACAAAATCACTTTTGATCCTACTAAACAAGATCTAAACTTGTTAATGGCATAAACCACTGTAAGCAACTCCTTTTCTGTGGTTGTGTAATTCTTCTGTGCGTCATTTAAAACACGACTTGCATAATAAATGACATGTGATGCGCATAAACTTGTTATGCTACGATTTAGGAAATTGCACGATCGGCAAAATTCCTTCCGGCAAGTGCACCGGTTATCGTCAAGTAAAAACTCACAATAGAGTGAGGTCGAATCCCACAAGGATTGGTTGAGTGAGCAATTCGGATTAGAAGTATGTTCTAGTTGAGCGGAATCAAGATTTAGATGAGAATTGCGGAATGTAAAATTGCATGAATTAAAGAGCGAGAAGCTAAATTGCTGAAATTAAAAGGGATGGGGGTGATTGCATGAATTTAATTGCAGAATGTAAAGAGAAAGTGGTAAATCAGAAATGGGGAGTTCATTGGGTGTTAGGAGATATTGAGATCTCCGAATCAAAACAACTTTTATCCCTTCCTCAACCAATGCATTCATTGAATTTTGCTTGGCAATCTTATATGATTGGATCCCAATCCCTTGGCTCACCAATTCTCTCTAAAAACAAACAAATTCCCAATCCCTTGGTTTAAATGTTCATAAGAAGAGATGATGCTCGATCACTGATTATACCACACAGTTTCATGAACCACAATTTGGTAGGATTACATGTCACAATATCCATCCAAACCCCAATCCAATTCACTGTGAGAAAGCTTCTCTAGCATGAATCCTCCATTCCTTTCCCAAGGTTCCGAAGGATTCCAATTATGGGCAGTTTCTTTCCCAAGACAACTACCCAATGGAATTAGATCGAGAAGCTTTCTAACAAAATTCAAGAGAAAAGATTGAAGAAGAAGATAAAACTATTATTGATTCATTGAATTACAATAGAGCTCCCTAACCCAATGAAAGGGGTTTAGTGAGTCATAGCTCTGAATTCAATTACAAAAACTAGCAAAAATGAAAAGAAAAGTTCCCCAGTCTAAAAAGTCCCCCTCAGGGGCTGGATTCCCCTTCAATCCCCTCTTATGCAGAAACTAAGGCCTTTAAATAGGCTCCCTAAATTACAAAATGAAAATGAAATTCAAAGCAAATTACAATCAAATGAAAATAAACTATTCTAGATGATTCTTGTGGCCTTGATTTGGTGTTGTTGATGGGCCTTGCTTGCTTGAAGGGTAGAGTGACATAATTGATCCAAAAAGGATAATGATCCATTAAACTACACTCAAACGTTGCACCCCCCTTTCTTGAGTCGTCACTTTGTTCTCTTGTCAACCTTGCCCATTTGATGCCAAATATAGACTATTATACCTCGTTGGAAAGCTATGGATGTCAGCTTTCTAACGCAACTGGAAGCACCTCAATTGGATCTCTATAGCTCAAGTTATGCTTGATTGAAGGTGACAAGGTTGCTGGTTGGTTTGACAGCGTTTAAGCCAACGTTTAAGTCACTTAAACGTGCTCGAAAATGCCAATTTTGGGAGCTCAGTTGCATTGTCTACCCCATACTTCTATACATCGTTGGAAAGCTCTGGATGTCTACTTTCCAATGCAACTGGAAGCGCATCATTTGGAGTTCTACAACTCGAGTTATACGCCATGGAAGGTGAAGAGGTCAGCTGGCCTGATTGCATGTTGGTACTATGCTCTTCTATGCACATTACGGGGCTGTTTTCTCCCTCAATATTTAGTATCCACCATGCATGCCATATATGCTTGGAAAGCTCTAGATGTCTTCTTTCCAATGCATTTTGAATCACCTCATTTGGAGTTTTGTAGCTCAAGTTATTTATGTTTGAAGAAGGCATGGTCAAGCTGTTCCATATAACACGTTTAAGCTCCAGTTTAAGCTTAAACTGGAGCTTAAACGCTGGCACTCCCTGGAGGCACAAGCTCGAGCACGTTTAAGCTTCAGTTTAAGGTTAAACTGAAGCTTAAACGTGGAAATGGAAGAAGGCAACCCTGGAGTGTGGAATTGTCGAACACGTTTAAGCTTCAGTTTAAGGTTAAACTGAAGCTTAAACGTGGAAATGGAGGAAAGCCATCCTGGTTCATTTCTCAATTCTGGCGTTTAACTTCCAGTTTAAGGTTAAACTGGAAGTTAAACGCCACTTTCAGCTTTCATGATTTTGGCGTTTAAGCTCCAGTTTAAGCTTAAACTGGAGCTTAAACTCCACATGTGATATTCAAGCTTCCTTTATTGATTTTGTTGCTTCCTTGCCTAGCCTCTTCTTCCCTGAAATCATCCAAACAACTGCATCAAAGTCTTGCTAAAATTCATGAGAATTCTTCCATTCATAGCATTCAAGGAATATAACTAAAAACTCATGGAATTTGCATCAAAATCTTCATGTTTGAATGATTTAAGACAAGCATGACTATTTGGCCCAAATGATTACTTAAGGCTCAAGAAAATGCATAAAACAACTAAAAATAAAAGAAAAAAGGCTAGTGAAACTAGCCTAAGATGCCTTGGCATCAACATGCAGGAGCTTGTTATGCCTTTATCCCAATACTGCACCAATGGCATGGTCACTGGCAACACACATTAGTTTGAATGGTAATGTCCAGTCTGGTGCAAAAATGACTGGTACTGTGACCAGCTTAGCTTTCAGAGTTTCAAATGACTGCAGACACTCTGTGTTAAACATAAATGGTGTGTCAGCAGCTAGCAGATTACTCAAAGGTTTTACAATTTTTGAAAAATCCTCTATGAACCTCCTATAGAATCCTGCATTCCCCAGAAAGCTTCTGATTGCCTTAACATTGGCAGGTGGTGGTAGTTTTTCAATTACCTCTACCTTAGCTTGATCCACCTCTATTCCTTTGTTCGAATTTTTGTGCCCAAGGATAATTCATTCAGTCACCATAAAGTGACATTTCTCCCAGTTTAAAACTAGGTTAGTCTCTTGGCACCTTTTCAGAACAAGTGCTAGATGGT
The DNA here is from genome assembly GCF_003086295.3 of Arachis hypogaea. NCBI lineage: Eukaryota > Viridiplantae > Streptophyta > Magnoliopsida > Fabales > Fabaceae > Arachis > Arachis hypogaea. Next base: position 75,119,629 of record NC_092055.1, read on the forward strand.
CAAGACAGGAGCTGAATGAGTCTCTAAATACTGAGAAGTCATCCATGAAGACTTCCATAAATTTCTCCACCATATCTGAGAAAATAGAGAACATGCACCTCTGAAAGGTTGCAGGTGCATTGCACAAACCAAATGACATCCATCTGTAAGCAAATACGCCAGATGGACATGTGAATGCTGTTTTCTCTTGGTCCTAAGGATCTACTGCAATTTGGTTGTAACCTGAATAGCCATCCAAAAAGGAATAGTATTTATGACCTGCTAGTCTCTCTAGCATTTGGTCTATGAATGGTAAAGGAAAATGATCCTTTCTGGTGGCTTTATTGAGTCTTCTATAGTCAATACACATACGCCACCCTGTAACTGTTCTTGTAGGAACCAGTTCATTCTTTTCATTATGAACCACTGTCATGCCTCCCTTCTTGGGGACAACTTGGACAGGGCTCACCCAGGGGCTATCAGAGATAGGATAAATAATCCCGTGAGTTATTATTACTTGATGCGACCCGGTGCACTTGCCGGTTAGATTTGTGTTGTTTTGGGAGAGATTCGTTTCTCCAACAAAATAACTCATCAAGTTTTTGGGGCCGTTGCCGGGGATTGAATAGATTGACAATGATTAAGTGAGGTGGTGATCTAGATCAAGCACTTTTTCTTTAATTTTTGATTAACCCACTAACTGTTTGATTTTTTGTTTAAACTAACTAACACTTCAATATAGCAGTAGATTGAAGTGTCACTGATTTTGTGCATTTCTCATGCTCTGCTTGTATGTCAGGCACAAGAAGAACCATACCCAATTTTCATGAACAAGACGAAAGAACTCTCAGGAGGTTAAGAAGAGCTGAAAGAGGGAAAAATATTGTTGGAGAAGAGGAATCAGACGAGGAATATCAAGAGATGGAGGAACATTCAACCAATCCACCAGGTGGAGCAGACAACAACAATGACAACCCACCCCAGAGGAGAGTTTTGGCCTCCTACACCTTTGCAAATCCTAGACATTGTGGAAGCAGCATCTTAGCTCCAAATGTCAATGCTAACAATTTTGAACTCAAGCCACAACTCATCACTTTGGTTCAGAACAATTGCTCTTTTGGTGGAGGACCACTTGAAGACCCGCACCAACACTTATCCACTTTCTTGAGGATATGCAACACTGTCAAAACTAATGGTGTGCCTCCTGACAGTTACAAGCTGATGCTATTCCCATTTTCTCTCAGGGACAAGGCCACTCAATAGCTGGAATCTTTTCCAAGGGACAGCATCAACAACTGGGATGATTTGGTAACCAAGTTTCTTGCCAAGTTTTATCCACCTCAGAGGATTATAAGGTTGAAGGCTGAGGTACAAACATTTACACAAATGGAGGCTTAACCCATCTATGAGGCATGGGAGAGGTACAAGGCTCTAATCAGGAAATGTCCCCCTACCATGTTTAATGAGTGGGAGAAGCTGCAGAACTTCTATGAAGGTTTAACACTGAAATCCCAGGAAGCTTTGGATCATTCAGCTGGAGGTTCCTTGCAACTCATGAAAACTGCAGAGGAGGCTCAAGAACTCATTGATATGGTGTCCAACAACCAATATTTCTTTGCTCATCAAAGAGGCCGCCAACCATCACAAAGGAGAGGAGTAATGGAGCTAGAAGGAGTGGATTCAATCTTGGCTCAGAACAAGATAATGCAGCAGCAAATTCAACAACAATTTGAGCAAATGGCCAAGAGGATTGATAGTCTCCAAGTTGCAGCAGTTAACACCAGCCAACCATCAACCACATGGGGACAGAGTGAAGAAACTCAAGAAGAACAACCACAAGAGCAAGTACAGTATATGCACAACCAAGGACCAAATGAAGTTTATGGTGATACATACAATCCATCCTGGAAGAACCACCCAAACCTCAGATGGGGAGATAATCATACCCAAAATCAACAACCATGGCAGAGGAACTCAAACCAAAACAACCCAAGAAACAACCAAAACTACAACCAGCAGCAGACTAACCAAAACCCCTACAGAAAACCTCAAAACAACTACCCCAACCCCAACCAATACCAATCTAATAACCAACCCACCAACCAAAATGCCTACCATCCACCACCCACATCTCATAACCCACCTCAAGTATCACTTGAAGCCCAAAGAATCACTAACTTGGAGGCCATGATAGACAAAATGTTGAAACACCAGGAAATGGTAACCAAGAATCAGGAAGCCTCCCTGAAGAGCCTAGAGAGACAGATGGGGCAACTCTCCAAGCAAGTATCTGTTGAGAGACCTTCAAACTCACTGTCCAGTGACACAATCCCAAATCCCAAGGAGGAATGCAAGGCAATACAATTAAGGAGTGGGAGAACATTGATATGCAACAATGACACTACAAAGAAGCAAGCAGAGAACATCAAAGAACCAACAGAGGATGAGAATCAAACAAAGGCAGATGAAGCTAAGGAGCAAGTTGTGATGCCAAACAAAAGCACTGAGAAACTTAAAGAGAAGGACAACCAGCCACATAGCTCAAAGGAAGTAGCTCAGGGACAGCAACAAATAGGAAAGAGCATCACACCTCCACTGCCTTATCCCCAGAGGTTCAACAAAGAGGTTAAAGACCAGCATTTTCACAAGTTCCTTGAGACCTTCTAGAAGCTGGAAATTAATATCCCCTTGGCTGAAGCACTTGAGCAAATGCCCCTATATTCCAAGTTTCTAAAGGATCTTATCAACAAGAAAAGAAGTTGGCATGAGAAAGAAACCATGGTGATTACTGAGGAATGCAGGGCATTGATTCAAAAGGGGATTCCTCCCAAGCTTGAGGACACAGGGAGCTTTCTGTTGCCTTGCACCATTGGGGAAGTGACCATCACTAAAGCAATGTGCGATCTCGGAGCAAGTATTAACTTAATTCCATCTTCCCTGGTGAAAAAGCTGCATATAGAAGAGGTCAAACCAGTACAAATGTCTCTGGAGCTGGTAGATAAGTCAATGGTATACCCCAGGGGTGTAATTGAAAATCTTTTGGTCAAGGTGGATAGCTTTATATATCCTGCTGATTTTGTGGTTCTAGAATCAAACGAGGATGATGGTGACTCTGTTATACTGGGAAGGCCATTCTTGGCCACTACTAGAGCTATCATAGACGTAGAGGAAGGGGAATTAACTCTCAGGATGCATGACCAGAGTGTCACTCTGAAGGTATTACCATAGGCATAATTTAGCAAGGAGAAGAAAGACTATATGAAAAATGACCAGGAAAGTCACAGCAACATCCCAATGCTAAGGATTGTGCAAACTGATGAAAAAGCCCAAGAGGATATTAGAGTATTGGCCACTAAAAAGAGAGGTCCCCAAGGAAAGCCTACGGCCAGAAAAGAAAGAACAACAAAAGGAAAGATGAAACGCAAAAACAAAGCAAAAAGGGGTTGGAAGAACAGAAAGATTCCAACAGAGGGGCTTTCCAAAGGTGACAAAGTGCAACTAATATATCAACAGCTGGGGGCAAATCAACAATCCGAGGACTACTACACTGTCAGCAGCATACTCTCATTAGAGCATGCTGAAATTGAACACCAGAAAACAAAGAAGAGGATCACGGTCAGAGGAGACAAATTGAGGCCCTACAAGCACCAAGCACCATAAAAGAAAGCTCTCTTTGTCAAGCTAATGACAATAAAAGAGCGCTCCATGGGAGGCAACCCATGCTTTAAGATTCATGTCATTTTAAATTCAATAAGTTATGATCAATTGAGCATGAATTCTTTTCTCTTTTCATGAACATATCCATTGACTGCATGCACTATTTTGAAACATATGCTAAGTTTGGTGTGCCTTCAAGCACACTAAACCAATGTTACAAATAATTCCATTTTGCATGTTTGGAGTATCTTGACAAAGCACATGGCCAAACACTAAGTTTGGTGTCCACATAGCTTCATGAAAAGTAGAAACTCATGCATCAATAATCATACAATTGTTGTTTTCCAAAATCTTATAAATGGAAAATTTCTTTTCCGGTAATGAAGGCATTAATTGTGATGTACCCTTTGACAAGAAACAAGTTTGGTGTTCATCAAACTTTGATGCACCGATTTAGGGATACAATTAATCCTTCAATGAAAAAAAAAAGAGAAAAAGAAAGTATGATGAAAAAAATTCTTATGAACATTTACTAATTGGAGGAAGATACTCATTTTTTTTATATATGACCAAACATTAAGTTTGGTGTCCCCCAAGGAGAGTCTCACGGTTCAAATGATATAAGAATTGATGGTTCAAATGGTATTAATAAAAAGAACACTCTTGCTACGGTTGGATAAAACTAATGTATGTTGTCTTGTTGTGGTGACTAGGAGGTCAAAGAATCTTCAAAGAAAAAGACAAGACAAAGAAAAGCATAGCATGAGGACAAAATCCCATCACATGCCTCGAAAAAGAAATCTGCCACTCCTTGAGAATGATCACGGCAAAGGCAAGGGAAGGAGTAAACTTTGTCTTCATTCATCCTTACATGCATATCTTTGATCTCCATAAGTCTAAATGCATCCCAGCCCTACGCGTCGTCCATGCGTTCGCGTCATTCAGCGATTTTCCTTGTCACGCGAGCGCGTCGTTCACGCGTTCACATCATTCGTGCAGACTCCTATCTACGCGTACGCGTCAGGCATGCATTTGCATCGCTGTAATTTTCTCTATTCCACGCGTTCGCGTGAGCCATGCACGCACGTCAGTGTTCGCTGGTCATCTCCTTAGTTTCTTATGTTTCTTCCATTTTTGCAAGCTTCCTCTCTATTCTCTAAGTCATTCCTGCCCTATGAAGCCTGAAACACTTAACACACGGATCACGGCATCGAATGGTATAAAGGAGAATTAAAATATATAAATAAAAGATCTTTGGGAAGCAAGTTTTCAACCATAAAATAATACTAGAAAGGAAAATGTAAAATCATGCAATTAGTATGAATAAGTGGGTGAAGATTTGGTGAAACTACTCAATTAAACACAAGATAAACCATAAAATAGTGGTTTATCATCCTCCAAATCAGGCTGAACATCTTTAAAAATGTCCTCTAGCTCTTATTCGAGACTCTCAGTCATATTGACCTCTTCCACCAGGGAGTCAATAATATCAGCGCTCAGGCAGTCTTTTGATGTGTCTGGATGTTGCATAGCTTTGACAACATTTAACTTAAACTCATCCTCATTGACTCTCAAGGTTATCTCCCCTTTTTAGACGTCAATGAGGGTTTGTCCAGTTGCTAGCAAAGGTCTTCCTAGAATGAGAGTTGCACTCTTGTGCTCCTCCATTTCCAGCACTACAAAGTCAGTAGGAAAGGCAAATAGCCCAACCTTGACAATCATGTCCTCAATTACGCCTGATGGGATTTTAATGGAGCCATCAGTAAGTTTGAGGCATATTCGGGTTGGTTTAACTTCATCAGTCAAACCAAGCTTTTTGATAGTAGATGCAGGTATTAGGTTAATACTTGCCCCAAGATCACATAGAGCTATCGTGGAACAAGCATCCTCTAATGTGCATGGTATCATAAAGCTTCCGGGATCTTTAAGCTTCTCTAGTAAGCTTTTCAGAATGACTGCACTGCATTCTTTAGTGAGCTAAACGTTTTCAGTTTCTCTCCAATCCTTCTTATGACTTAAGATGTCTTTCATGAACTTAGCATAAGCGGGTATTTGCTCAAGTGCCTCTGCAAACGGAATCTTTATTTCAAGAGTCCTGAGATAGTCTGCAAAGCGGGCAAATTAATTATCCTGTTCCGCTTGGCGGAGTTTCTAAGGATAAGGCATCTCGGCTTTATATTCTTCAACCTTAGTTGCTGCAGGTTTACTTCCTATAGAAGTGGTTGGAGAGGCCTGCCTAAGGGGGTTGTTATCAGCACTTGCAGGTGTCTGATCCCCCATTGGCGTTTGAACGCCAGAATTGGGTGTTGTATGGTCATTTAATGCCAGATTGCCACCCTTTTCTGGCGTTTGGACGCCAGACTTGGCTATCCACTGGGCGTTCAATGCCAATTTCTTACCCTTTTCTGGCGTTTGAACGCCAGAATCCTTCCTCTCTGGGCTCTTACTATCCTCAAAAGGATTTTGGGCAGTGGTTTGGTCATCCTCTGTCAGTTGTTCCTTTCTTGGCTTTCTGCTGCCTTGAGTTCAAACATTCAATGTCTTTCCACTCCTTAAATGAATAGCTTGGCACTCTTCTGTTATCTGTTTAGATAATTAATGTCTTGTCTGATTCAAATGTGCTTCCATATTCTTGTTAGCCTTTTTAGTGTCTTGTAGCATCTCTTTAAATTCTGCTAACTGTTTTGTTATAAAAAGCAATTGCTGATTGAGTTCAGCAACTTGTTTTGGAGGACTAAGTTCAGTGGATACTGCTGTAGCCTGTTTTTTCATGGAGGACTCGCTACTTAAGTATAGGTGCTGATTTCTAGCAACTGTATCAATGAGCCCTTGAGCCTCTTCAATTGTCTTCTTCATGTGTATAGATCCACCAGCTGAGTGGTCTAGAGACATCTGGGCCTTTTCTGTAAGCCCGTAGTAGAAGATGTCTAACTGCACCCATTCTGAAAATATTTCAGAGGGGCATTTCCTTAGCATCTCTCTGTACCTCTCCCAGGCATTATAAAGAGATTCATTATCCTCTTGTTTAAAGCCTTGGATGTCCAGCCTCAGCTGTGTCATCCTTTTTGGAGGAAAATATTGATTCAGGAATTTGTCTGATAACTGTTTCCATGTTCTTATGCTTGCTGTGGGTTGGTTATTTAACCACCTCTTAGCTTGATCTTTTATAGTAAATGGAAACAGTAATAATCTGTAGACATTCTGATCTACTTCCTTATCACGTACTGTGTCAGCAATTTGTAAGAACTATGCCAGAAACTCAGTAGGTTCTTCTTGTGGAAGACCGTAATACTGGCAATTTTGCTGCACCATGATAATGAACTGAGGGTTTAGCTCAAAACTACTGGCTCTGATGGGAGGTATACAGATACTGCTCCCATATGAAGTAGTAGTGGGGTTAGCATATGACCCCAGAGTCCTTCTGGACTGTTCATTTCCACTTAGGTCCATCATAGAGAAAGGGAGATGATGTGGATTGTAAATAAAAATTTTATTCTCTCCTTTTTTTTGAATACCGAAATTAAAAGAAAATAAAATAAATGAAAATCAAATATAAGTTCAAAAATTAAAAGAAAATTGAAAACTAAAATAATTAATTAATTAAAAAGATTTGAAAAAAATGTGGGTGAGGATTTTCGAAAAAATGAAGAGAGAGAAAGTGGTTAGAAAGTTTTGAAAAAGATATGTCTTAAAATTAAAGATACTTGTAAGAAAATAAATAAAGGAAAAGATTTGAAAAAGATATGATTTTAAAATTTGAGATTAAAAAAGTTAAGATAAGTTAGGTAAGAGAAGATAAGGAATTTAAAATAAAAAGTTTTGAAATTTAAATTTTAAATTTGAAAATTAAATTTTGAATTTTAAATTTTGAAATTTGAAATTTGAAATTTAAAATTTGAATTTTGAATTTTGAATTTTGAAAAAGTCAACAATATAAGATAAAGATTTGAAAAATATTTAAATTTTGAAAAGTTTTGATTTTTAAAATTTTAAAATCTAAATTTTGAAATTTGAATTTTGAATTTTGGAATTTAATTGAAATTTGAAATTTGAATTTAAAATAAGATAAGATATGATTTTGAAAAAGATATAATTTTTGAAAAAGATTTGAATTTTGAAATTTAAAACTAAGATAAGATGAGATAAAAATTTTAAAATAAAATATGAGTTTTTAAATGTGATTTTCGAAAATTCAATTAAAATAAAGAGAAAAGATATTTTTGAATTTAACGAGGAAAGAGAAAAAAAAGTAAAAGACACAAGACTTAAAAATTTTAGATTTAGGAAGAGTAATTTTCGAAAATTTGAAGACAAACACCAAAAATACACCAAACTTAAAATTTTTAAGATTAAAACAAAAAGAAAAACAAGAACACTTTGAATGTCAAGATGAACACCAAGAACACTTTGAAGATCAAGATGAACACCAAGAATAAATTTTGGAAATCTTTAGGAAAATAAAAACACAAAGGACACCAAACAAGAAAAACTAAAGATCAAACAAGGAAAATAAACAAGAACAACTTGAAGATCAAGAAAGAACAAGGAACATAAAACTCAAAAATATGAAGAATAAAAACAACATTCAATTCGAAAAATTGAAGGAAAATAAAAACATGCAATTGACACCAAACTTAAAACATGAAACTAAACTCAAACAGAAGACTCAATTATCAGTGACTCTAAACAAAAAAAAAGGATAAATTTTTCCTAATCTAAGCAACAAGATAAACCGTCAGTTGTCAAAACTCGAACAATCTCCGGAAACGGCACCAAAAACTTGGTGCACAAAATTGTGATTACACATTTCACAACTCCGCACAACTAACCAGCAAGTGCACTGGGTCGTTAAAGTAATACCTTACGTGAGTAAGGGTCGATCCCACGGAGATTGTTGGCTTGAAGCAAGCTATGGTTACCTTGTAAATCTTAGTCAGGAGATTAATAATAAAAATGATTTTTCTTTATGAAAAGTAAATAACATGAAATAAATGGTACTTGTGATTCAGTAATGAGGAACAGGTTGAGGTTCCGGAGATGCTCTGTCGTCTGAATCTCTGCTTTCCTACTGTCTTCTTCTCCAAACACGCATGGCTTCCTTCAATGGCAAGCTGTATGATCCTCTCGGATGAAAAATACGAGGTACGATCTTTGCACGGCTAATCAACTGTCGGATTTATCGTCTCGGATGAAAAATACCAGGTACAGCTACTGCATGGCTAATCATCTGTCGGTTCTCACTAGCGTCGGAATAGGACCCTTGTCCTTTTGCACACTGTCACTGCGCCCAACATTCGCAAGTTTGAAGCTCGTCACAGTCATCCCTTCCCAGATCCTACTCGAAATACCACAGATAAGGTTTAGACTTTTTGGATCCCAGGAATGCTGCCAATTGGTTGTAGCCTCTACCACAAAGGTTGTAATCTCACGGACTCGGTCCGTAGATCAGAGACCCAAGAGATACGCAGTTAAGCTGTCACCCAATGACTACATTAAGCTTAAATAGAACGGGAGTGGTTGTCAGGCACGCGTTCATAAGTTTGAGGATGATGATGAGTGTCACGGATCATGACATTCTCCATATTGAAGTACGAGTGAGTATCTTAGAATAGAATCAAGCGTGATTGAATAGAAAACAGTAGTAATTGCATTAATCCATTGAAACACAGCAGAGCTCCTCACGCCGACCTATGGGGTTTAGAGACTCATGCAGTAAAAAATACAATATGAAGTGTAAAATGTCATGAGGTACAAAATAAATCTCTAAAAGTATTTTTTATACTAAACTAGTAACTTAGGTTTACAGAAAATGAGTAACTAAGTGCAGATAGTGCAGAAATCCACTTCTGGGACCCACTTGGTGTGTGCTTCGACTGAGCATTGAAGCTTTCACGTGCATATGCCTCAAGTTGGAGTTAAATGCCACCCTGGGTGCCAAAATGGGCGTTTAACGCCAAGAATTATGCCAGTTCTGGCGTTTTACGCTAGAAAGTTTTTGGCTGGCATTTAACGCCAGTTTGGGCCATCAAATCTCGGATAAAGTATGGACTATTATATATTGCTGGAAAGCCCAAGATGTCTACCTTCAAACACAATTGCGAGCGCGCCATTTGGGTATCTGGAGTTCCAGAAAATCTATTTGGAGTGCAGGAGGGTCAGAATCTAACAGCATCTGCAGTCCTTTTTCAGCCTCTGAATCAGATTTTTGCTCAGGTCCCTCAATTTCAGCCAGAAAATACCTGAAATCACAGAAAAACACACAAACTCATAGTAAAGTCCAAAAATGTGATTTTTGAATAAAAAATAATAAAAATATACTAAAAACTAACTAAATTATACTAAAAACTATGTAAAAACAATGCCAAAAAGGGTATAAATTATCCGCTCATCAATGTTATTCTGCACTTGTTGTTTCTTTGAGTTTGATGTTTTCTCTTTTCCTTCCTTTTTCAGGATGGCCACCAAAAAAGGCAAGAAAAAGGCGTCGAAAAAGCCGCCTACAAAAAGGGCACCTCAAAGGTCAACCACCAAGGCGCACCATGCACCAAATGCTAAACCCCTCTCCAACAGGGTGAAAAAGATTATTCATATTGATGAGCATGAGAAGGGCAACCCTGCGAAGGACCCCACAAGGTTTCCCAACCACTTTTGTGAGCTCATGTTCCCCGCTATGGTTTAAAGAAATTATCATTCTGAACATCTCCTCGCCCCTCCGGAGCACATTGTTCAGTTTGTGATGCCCTGCATTGAGCGGCGACAATGGGGATTTCTAATGCGGAGACCGCAAGAAGCCAACCTTTCTTGGGTGGTGGAGTTCAACTCCAACAACCACTCCCCTTCTCTCCAATCAGTTTTTGTGCGCTGGAAGCAAGTCTCCATTTCGGAAGAAGCCATTCAGAGGATGCTTCAAGTTTTGCCAGTGCCGGATAGGACAAATGGTTACCAAGAAGTCCTGCTACAGCGCTGCATAGTCGAATTTGATTGGGATTTGATCCTTAGGGTCATTGCCTAACCGGAGACACATTAGACCCAAGGGAGACTCAGGCCCTGGCCTAAGTGCATTGATGCACGCGCGCTTACTATGGAGGCTCGAGTGTGGGCCCAAATCTTGTACCACCACGTGCTTCCAAGCACTCAAGAGTCATCCATCATAGCGGACTTAGCCCTCCTTGTCTGGTGCAAACTCAATAAGAGGCCTGTCAACATCCCTCTTCTCATCCGACAGGCAATGGGTCACGTCCATGCTAAGGGTAACCTCCCATTTCCCGCCTTGGTAATAGATTTAGTTGCTGCTGCTGGTGTTCCCCACGAGGCTACGGACATGAAGGCGATAATTCCAGCAAAGGGCGACATCATCCCGAGCGGAAAGTATCTTCAACCTCCTGCGGCTACCACAAGCCTTGACATGGGTATCTGATGAGCGGATAATTTATACGCTTTTTGGCATTGTTTTTACATAGTTTTTAGTATAATTTAGTTAGTTTTTAGTATTTTTTATTAGTTTTTAAATAAAAATCACATTTCTGGACTTTACTATGAGTTTATGTATTTTTCTGTGATTTCAGGTAATTTCTGGCTGAAATTGACGGACTTGAGCAAAAATCAGATTCAGAGGTTGAAGAAGGACTGCAGATGCTGTTGGATTCTGACCTCCCTGCACTCAAAGTTGATTTTCTGGAGCTACAGAACTCCAAATGGCGCAATCTCAATTGTGTTGGAAAGTAAACATCCAGGGCTTTCTAGCAATATATAATAGTCCATACTTTGCTCGAGTTTAGATGACACAAACTGGCATTCAATACCAGTTCCATGTTGCATTCTGGAGTTAAACGCCAGAAACAAGTTGCAAAGTGGAGTTAAATGCCAGAAACAGGTTACAAACTGGCGTTCAACTCCAAGAGAAGCCTCTACATGTGTAAAGCTCAATGCTCAGCCCAAGCACACACCAAGTGGGCCCCATAAGTAGATTTTTGCATCATTTACTCATTTCTGTAAACCCTAGTAACTAGTTTAAGTATAAATAGGACTTTTTACTATTGTATTTACATCTTCGGATCATTTTAGTCTTGGTTACTCCGGTTCCCCTCTGGGGCCGAAACCAATGAACTCCATTATCACTTATGTATTTTCAACGGTAGAGTTTCTACACACCATAGATTAAGGTGTGGAGCGCTGCTGTTCCTCATGAATTAATACAAAGTACTATCGTTTTTCTATTCAATTCAAGCTTATTCCGATTCTAAGATATTCATTCGCACTTCAATATGAATGTGATGATCGTGACAGTCATCATCATTCCCAACCTATGAACGCGTGCCTGACAACCACTTCCGTTCCACCTTAGATTGAATGATTATCTCTGGGATTCCTTAATCAGAGTCTTCGTGGTATAAGTTAGAATCCATGGACGGCCATTCTTGAGATCCGGAAAGTCTAAATCTTGTCTGTGGTATTCCGAGTAGGATCTGGGAAGGGATGGCTGCGACGAGCCTTAAACTCGCGAGTGCTGGGCGTAGTGACAAACGCAAAAGGATCAATGAATCCTATTCCAGTATGATCGAGAACCGACAGATGATTAGCCATGCAGTGACAGCGCATTGGACCATTTTCACTGAGAGGACAAGATGTAGCCATTGACAACGGTGATGCCTAACATACAGCTTGCCATAGAAAGGAGTATGAATGATTGGATGAAGACAATAGGAAAGCAGAAGTTCAGGAGGAACAAAAGCATCTCTATACGCTTATCTGAAATTCTCACCAATGAATTACATAAGTATCTCTATCCTATTTTATATTTTAATTATCAAAACGCTATAATCAATTGAATCTGCCTGTCTGAGATTTACAAGGTGACCATAGCTTGCTTCAAGCCGACAATCTCCGTGGGATCGACCCTTACTCACGTAAGGTTTATTACTTGGACGACCTAGTGCACTTGCTGGTTAGTTGTGCGAAGTTGTGACAAAGAACTAAGATTATGAACGTGCGTATTAAGTTTTTAGCACCGTTACCAAGGAATGGAACCGTCACGATTTCTGCGCACCAAGTTTTTGGCGCCGTTGCCGGAGATTGTTCGAGTTTGGACAACTGACGGTTCACCTTGTTGCTCAGATTAGGTAATTTTATTTTAATTTTAAACTTTTTATTTCTTATTTTAGAAAAAAAATTTCTTCTTTTTTTGTTTTTCCCAAAATAATTTTCGAAAAAAAATCCAAAAAAATCTTTTACAAATCATAAAAACCAAAAATATTGTGTTTCTTGTTTGAGTCTAGTGTCAATTTTTATGTTTGGTGTCAATCGCATATTTTTAATTTTTCTTTAAATTTTCGAAGAACACATGCATTGAGTTTCTTTCTTGTTCTTCATGATCTTCAAGTTGTTCTTGTTAAGTCTTTTTGTTTGATTTTTAAAATTTCTTGTTTTGTGTCTTTTCTTATTTTTCATATGCATTCTTGAATTCTTAGTGTCTAAATATTAAAAATTTCTAAGTTTGGTGTCTTGCATGTTTTCTTCTATTGAAAATTTTTCAAAAATACATACTTGATGTTCAACATGATCTTCAAAGTGTTCTTGGTGTTCATCTTTACATTCAAAGTGTTCTTGCATGTTTTCTTTGTTTTGATCCAAAATTTTCATGCATTGAGTCTTTTTGATGTTTTTCTCTCTCATCATTAAAAATTCAAAAATAAAAAATATATCTTTCCTTATTTCACTCATAATTTTCGAAAATTTGATTTGATTTAGCCAAATTTTTTAAAATCTAGTTGTTTCTCATGAGTCAAATCAAATTTTTAATTTAAAAATTCTATCTTTTTCAAATCTTTTTCAAAAATCAAATCTTTGTCATTTTTCTTTTATGATTTTCGAAAATTTCAAATTGATTTTCAAAATCTTTTTCTTATTTTTATTTCATATTTTTGAAATTAATGCTAACAATTAATGTGATTGATTCAAAATTTTTAAGTTTGTTACTTTCCTAATAAGAAAGGTTCAATCTTTAAACTCTAGAATCATATCTTTTTAGTTTCTTGTTAGTCAAGTAATCAACTTTGATTTCAAACATCAATTCTTTTCAAATTTCTTTTTCAAATCTTTTTCAAATTAAGTTTCAATCATATCTTTTTCAAAATCAATTTCAAAATCTTTTCTAACTTCTTATCTTTTCAAAATTAATTTTCAAATCTTTTTCAATTAATTCTATCCTTTTGTTTCAATCATATCTTTTTCAAAACTACCTAACTAATTCTCTCTCTCTCTCTAATTTTCGAAAATCACCTTCCCCTTTTTCTAAAATTTCCTTTTTAATTAACTATTTGTTTTAAATTTAATTTAATTTGATTTAATTTTCTTTGCTTACTTTTTGAAATTTTAATTTTAATTTTAAATTACAAACAAAAGTATTTTTTATTTTAATTTATTTAATTTTCGAAAATTCTTCTCCCTCACCTCCTTCTATTTATTTATTTATTTACTAACACTCCTCTTCATCTAAGAATTCGAACCTACTCCTCACCCTTGTGTTTGGATTCTCCTTCTTCTATTCATATCTTCTTCTATACTCATAAAGGAATCTCTATCCTGTGACATAGAGGATTCCATATTTTCTTTTCTGTTTTCTTCTTTTTCATATGAGCAGGAGCAAGGATAAAAATATTCTTGTTGAAGCTGATCCGGAACCTGAAAGGACTCTGAAGAGGAAGCTAAGAGAAGCTAAAACACAACACTCTAAAGAGGACTTTACAGAAATTTTCGAAAAAGAAGGAGACATGGCCGAAAATAATAACAATGCAAGGAAGATGCTTGGTGACTTTACTGCACCAAATTCCAATTTTACATGGAAGAAGCATCTCAATCCCTACCATTGGAGCAAACAATTTTGAGCTGAAACCTCAATTAGTTTCTCTGATGCAACAGAACTGCAAGTTTTATGGACTTCCATTAGAAGATCCTTTTCAGTTCTTAACTGAATTCTTGCAGATCTGTGATACTGTTAAGACCAATGGGATTGATCCCGAGGTCTACAGGATTATGCTTTTCCCATTTGCTATAAGAGACAGAGCTAGAATATGGTTGGACTCTCAACCTAAAGATAGTCTGAACTCTTGGGATAAGCTGGTCACGGCTTTCTTAGCCAAGTTCTTTCCTCCTCAAAAGCTTAGCAAGCTTAGAGTGGATGTTCAAACCTTCAGACAAAAGGAAGGTGAATCCCTCTATGAAGCTTGGGAGAGATACAAGGAACTGACCAAAAAGTGTCCTTCTGACATGCTTTCAGAATGGACCATCCTGGATATATTCTATGATGGTCTGTCTAAATTATCAAAGATGTCATTGGACCATTCTGCAGGTGGATCCATTCACCTAAAGAAAACGTCTGCAGAAGCTCAAGAACTCATTGACATGGTTGCAAATAACCAGTTCATGTACATTTCTGAAAGGAATCCTGTGAGTAATGGGACGCCTCAGAGGAAGGGAGTTCTTGAAATTGATACTCTGAATGCCATATTGGCTCAGAATAAAATATTGACTCAGCAAGTCAATATGATCTCTCAGAGTCTGAATGGATTGAAGGAATCATCCAACAGTACTAAAGAGGCATCTTCTGAAGAAGAAGCTTATGATCCTGAGAACCTTGCAATAGCAGAGGTGAATTACATAGGTGAACCCTATGGAAACACCTATAATCCCTCATGGAGAAATCATCCAAATTTCTCATGGAAGGATCAACAAAAGCCTCAACAAGGCTTTAATAATGGTGGAAGAAACAGGTTTAGCAATAGCAAACCTTTTCCATCATCCACTTAGCAACAGACATAGAATTCTGAGCAGAATCCATCTAGCTTAGCAAATATAGTCTCTGATCTATCTAAGGCCACTTTAAATTTCATGAATGAAACTAGGTCCTCCATTAGAAATTTGGAGGCAGAAGTGGACCAGCTGAGTAAAAGAGTCACTGAAACTCCTCCTAGTACCCTCCCAAGCAATACAGAAGAAAATCCAAAGAGAGAGTGCAAGGCCATTGATTTAACCATCATGGCCGAACCTACAAGGGAGGGGGAGGACGTGAATCCTAGTGAGGAAGACCTACTGGGACGTCCAGTGACTAATAAGGAGTATCCCTTTGAGGAACCAAAGGAATCTGAGGCTCATTTAGAGACCATAGAGATTCGATTGAACCTCCTTCTGCCCTTCATGAGCTCTGATGAGTATTCTTCCTCTGAAGAGGATGAAGACATTACTGAAGAGCAAGTTGCTAAATACCTTGGTGCAATCATGAAGCTGAATGCCAAATTATTTAGTAATGAGACTAGGGAAGATAAACCTCCCTTGCTCACCAATGAACTAAATGCATTGGATAGGCAGAAATTACCTCAAAAGAAACAGGATCCTGGCAAATTCTTAATACCCTGTACCATAGGCACCATGACCTTTGAGAAAGCTCTGTGTGACCTGGGGTCAGGAATAAACTTAATGCCACTCTCTGTAATGGAGAAACTTGGGATCATTGAGGTGCAAGCTGCCAGAATCTCATTAGAGATGGCAGACAACTCAAGAAAACAGGCTTATAGACAAGTAGAAGACGTGTTAGTAAAGGTTGAAGGCCTTTACATCCCTGCTGATTTCATAATCCTAGACATTGGGAAGGATGAGGATGAATCCATCATCCTTGGAAGACCCTTCCTAGCCACAGCAAGAGCTGTGATTGATGTGGACAGAGGAGAATTGGTTTTTCAACTGAATGAGGACAATCTTGTGTTTAAGACTCAAGGATCTCTTTCTATAACCATGGAGAGGAAGCATGAAAAGCTTCTCTCACTGCAGAGTCAACCAAAGCCCCCATAGTCAAACTCTAAGTTTGGTGTTGGGAGGCCACAACCAAACTTTAAGTTTGGTGTTGAACCCCCATATTCAAACTCTAAGTTTGGTGTTGGGAGGTTCCAACCTTGCTCTAATTATCTGTGAGGCTCCATGAGAGCTTACTGTCAAGCTATTGACATTAAAGAAGCGCTTGTTGGGAGGCAACCCAATGTTATTTAATCATATCTATTTTATTTTCTTTTTGTTATTTCGTGTTTTATTAGGTTGATGATCATGTGAAGTCATAAAAACTACTGAAAAATAAAAAATAGAATAAAAAAACAGCATTGAAAATAGCACACCCTGGAGGAGAGTAGTCTGACGTTTAACGCCAGAAACAAGCATCTACCTGGCGTTAAACGCCAGAAACAGGCTACATTTGGGCATTTAACGCCAAAAACAAGCAGCAGTCTGGCGTTAAACGCCAGAATTGCACAGCAAGGGCGTTGTACACGTCTAATTGGATCAGGGATGTTAAGTCCTTGACCCCACTTGATCTGTTGACCCCACAGGATCCTCTCAGGATCTGTGGACCCCACAGGATCCCCACATCTTCTTCTCTCCTCTTCACACCTTTTCATAACTCTCTTCCCCAAATACCCTTCACCAATCACCTCAATCACTCTTTCCCATCACCTCTTCACCAGTCACATCAATCCTCTCTTCCCCACAAACCCCACCTACCTTCAAAATTCAAACTAATTTTCCTCCCAAACCCAACCCTAATGGCTGAACCCTAACCCTCCCTACACCCTTATATAAACCCCTATTTCCTTCTTCATTTTCACACAACACAACCCTTTCTTCTTCCCTTGGCCGAATACACACCCTTCTCCCTCTCCTCCATTCTTCTTCTTCTACTACTACCTTCTTTCTTCTTTTGCTCAGGGACGAGCAAACATTTTAAGTTTGGTGTGGTAAAAGCATAGCTTTTTATTTTTTCATAACCATTTATGGCACCTAAGGCCAGAGAAACCTCTAGAAAGAGGAAAGGGAAAGTAATTGCTTCCACCTCTGAGTCATGGGAGATGGAGAGATTCATCTCAAAGGTCCATCAAGACCACTTCTATGAAGTTGTGGCCAAGAAGAAAGTGATCTCTGAGGTTCCTTTCAAGCTCAAAAAGAATGAGTATCCGGAGATCCGACTTGAGATCCAAAGAAGAGGTTGGGAAGTTCTCACCAACCCCATTCAACAAGTCGGGATCTTAATAGTTCAAGAGTTCTATGCAAACGCATGGATCACTAGGAACCATGATCAAAGTGTGAACTCGACTCCAAAGCATTGGCTCACCATGGTTCGGGGAAAATACTTAGATTTCAGTCCAGAAAATGTAAGGCTAGCGTTCAATTTGCCAATGATGGAAGAAAACGCACGCCCCTACACTAGAAGGGTCAACTTTGATCAAAGGTTGGACCAAGTCCTCAAAGACATATGTGAGGAAGGAGCTCAATGGAAAATTGACTCAAGAGGCAAGCCGGTTCAATTAAGAAGGCATGACCTCAAACCAGTGGCTAGGGGATGGCTAGAGTTTATTCAATGCTCAATCATTCCTACTAGCAACCGGTCTGAAGTTACTATAGACGGGGCCATCATGATCTGTAGTATCATGATTGGAGAGGAGGTGGAAGTTCATGAGATTATACCTCAAGAACTTTACAAGGTGGCTGACAAGTCCTCCACTTGGGCAAGGTTAGCCTTTCCTCACCTCATATGCCACCTCTGCAATTCGGCTGGAATTGATATAGAGGGAGACATCCTCATTGAAGAGGACAAGCCCATCACTAAGAAAAGGATGGAGCAAATAAGAGATCATGGACCTCAACATAAGCATGAGGAAATTCCACACCATAAAATCCCTGAGATGCCTCAGGGGATGCACTTTCCTCCACAAAACTATTGGGAGCAAATCAACACCTCCCTAGGAGAATTAAGTTCCCATATGGGACAACTAAGGGTGGAGTAACAAAAACAAGGAAGAGACATAGAGGAGCTCAAAAGCACCATTGGTTCTTCAAGAAGAGGAAGACGCCACCCTCACTAAGGTGGACTCATTACTTAATCTCCTTATCTATTTATTTTCTGTTTTCGGTTTCCATGCTTCATGTTTAATTATGTTTGTGTCTTTACTATATGATCATCAGTGTTTAAGTGTCTATGTCTTAAAGCTATGAATGTCCTATGACTCCATCACCTCTCTTAAATGAAAATTGTTTTAAAAATAAAAGAACAAGAAGTACATGGTTTTGAATTCATCCTTGAAATTAGTTTAATTATTTTGATGTGGTGACAATACTTTTTATTTTCGGAATGAATGCTTGAACAGTGCATATGTCTTTTGAAGTTGTTGTATATGAATGTTAAATATGTTGGCTTTTGAAAGAATGATGAAAAGGAGAAAGGTTATTTGATAATCTGAAAAATCATAAAAATGATTCTTGAAGCAAGAAAAAGCAGTGAATACAAAAGCTTGTAAAAAAATGACGAAAATAAAAGAAAAAGAAAAAGCAAGCAGAAAAAGCCAAGAGCTCTTTAAACCAAAAGGCAAGAGCAAAAAGCCAATAGTCCTTAAAACCAAAAGGCAAGGGTAATAAAAAAGATCCAAGGCTTTCAGCATCAGTGGATAGGAGGGCCTAAAGGAATCAAATCCTGGCCTAAGCGGCTAAACCAAGCTGTACCTAACCATGTGCTTGTGGCGTGAAGGTGTCAAGTGAAAACTTGAGACTGAGCAGTTAAAGTCGAGGTCCAAAGCAAAAAGAAGAGTGTGCTTAAGAACCCTGGACACCTCTAATTGGGGACTTTAGCAAAGCTAAGTCACAATCTGAAAAGGTTCACCCAGTTATGTGTCTGTGGCATATATCTATCCGGTGGTAATACTGAAAAAACAAAGTTCTTAGGGCCACGGCCAAGACTCATAAAGTAGCTGTGTTCAAGAATCAACATACTGAACTAGGAGAATCAATAACACTATCTGAACTCTGAGTTCCTATAGATACCAATCATTCTGAACTTCAATGGATAAAGTGAGATGCCAAAACTATTCAAGAGGCAAAAAGCTACAAGTCCCGCTCATCTGATTGGAGCTAAGTTTCATTGATATTTTGGAATTTATAGTATATTCTCTTCTTTTTATCCTATTTGATTTTCAGTTGATTGGGGACAAGCAACAATTTATGTTTGGTGTTGTGATGAGCGGATAATTTATACGCTTTTTGGCATTGTTTTTACATAGTTTTTAGTATAATTTAGTTAGTTTTTAGTATATTTTTATTAGTTTTTAAATAAAAATCACATTTCTGGACATTACTATGAGTTTGTGTGTTTTTCTATGATTTCAGGTAATTTCTGGTTGAAATTGAGGGACTTGAGCAAAAATCAGATTCAGAGGTTGAAGAAGGACTGCAGATGCTGTTGGATTCTGACCTCCCTGCACTCAAAGTGGATTTTCTGGAGCTACAGAACTCCAAATGGCGCGCTCTCAATTGCGTTGGAAAGTAGACATCCAGGGCTTTCCAGAAATATATAATAGTCCATACTTTGCCCGAGTTTAGACGATGCAAACTGGCGTTCAACGCCAGTTCCATGTTGCATTCTGGAGTTAAACGCCAGAAACAGGTTGCAAAGTGGAGTTAAATGCCAAAAACAGGTTACAAACTGGCATTCAACTCCAAGAGAAGCCTCTACACGTGTAAAACTCAATGCTCAGCCCAAGAACATTACTCATTTCTGTAAACCCTAGTAACTAGTTTAAGTATAAATAGGACTTTTTACTATTGTATTTACATCTTCGGATCATTTTAGTCTTGGTTACTCCGGTTCCCCTCTGGGGCTGAAGCCAATGAACTCCATTATCACTTATGTATTTTCAACGGTAGAGTTTCTACACACCATATATTAAGGTGTGGAGCTCTGCTATTCCTCATAAATTAATACAAAGTACTATCATTTTTCTATTCAATTCAAGCTTATTCCAATTCTAAGATATTCATTCGAACTTCAATATGAATGTGATGATCGTGACAGTCATCATCATTCCCTACCTATGAACGCGTGCCTGACAACCACTTTCGTTCCACCTTAGATTGAATGAATATCTTTGGGATTCCTTAATCAGAGTCTTCGTGGTATAAGTTAGAATCCATGGACGGCCATTCTTGAGATCCAAAAAGTCTAAACCTTGTCTGTGGTATTCCGAGTAGGATTTGGGAAGGGATGGCTGCGACGAGATTCAAACTCGCGAGTGCTGGGCGTAGTGACAGACGCAAAAGGATCAATGGATCCTATTCTAGTATGATCGAGAACCGACAGATGATTAGCCATGCAGTGACAGCGCATTGGACCATTTTCACTGAGAGGACAGGATGTAGCCATTGACAACGGTGATGCCTAACATACAGCTTGCCATAGAAAGGAGTATGAATGATTGGATGAAGACAAAAGGAAAGCAGAGGTTTAGGAGGAACAAAAGCATCTCTATACGCTTATCTAAAATTCTCACCAATGAATTACATAAGTATCTCTATCCTATTTTATATTTTAATTATATTTTAATTATCAAAACTCTATAATCAATTGAATCCGCCTGACTGAGATTTACAAGGTGACCATAGCTTGCTTCAAGCCGACAATCTCCGTGGGATTGACCCTTACTCACGTAAGGTTTATTACTTGGACGACCCAGTGCACTTGCTGGTTAGTTGTGCGAAGTTGTGACAAAGAACTAAGATTATGAACGTGTGTATTAAAATTTTAGCGCCGTTACCAAGGAATAGAACCGTCACGATTTCTGCACACCACTATCCCTTCCGACCTTCCTACCACTTCATCAGCACCACAGAAATCCTTCCACCAACTACTTGTTGAGCTTACTCAAAAGGTAGAACGATATGAGCGGCGGAACAAACGCCGATTTGCTTACTTGAAGAAGCTTTGGGGTTGTGCTAACCCACCTATGGAGGAGCCGGACATTTCCACATCCACTTCAGACCAAAGTGAAGAGAGCACTCAAGAGAGGGATAGTGGAAGTGCCGACCCCAATCCCACCTTGCGCCTTACCAATAGTACGGAGGACCGTGCAAACTTCTAAGTGTGGGGAGGTCGTTTACCGACTTCCGTAGGTAACAACCCTTTCTTTTCAACACCCATAATTTTAATTTTTTCTTTTGTTAATTAGGATTAGTTACATAGCTAGTTTTTGTTCTTGAACATTTTTTGCATGGTAGTTGTTCTTGTTAGGACTATTTGGTTAGGGTGATGACTTCTTTTCCAAGGATTTGTTTTTAGGGCACCCTACCAATTTGGAAATTTTTTTTGTGTTAAACTTGCTTGAAAAATTTATTTTGGAACATGGTTTGAGCTAAGAACACACAACCTTATGAGTTTTGAGCCTAATTGATTGGTTGCATCTTATCAACAAATATATCTTGTTTCGGTGTGTGTTGTTCTCTCTAAGATTGTGATTTTTGTCTTGCTTGATTCTATATTTCCATTGTTTGGTGTATGCATGCATATATATATGATTGACGCCTTTGTTTCACTAAGCTTACGTACCCATATGGCCTTACCCTTTCATCATCCTTTGCAAACCAATGTTGAGCCTATTTAACCCCATTTGTTCTTTATTTTAGCACATCACTAACTCTAAGCGAAAGACAATGAATACCCCTGATTTGAATCCTTGGTTACCTTAGATGGTGCACAAAATTGTGATCATCAATGGTGCCAACAACTTGGTACGCACAATTATAATCTCAAATCTTTTTCACAATTCCGCACAACTAACCAGCAAGTGCACTGGGTCGTCCAAGTAATAAACCTTACGTGAGTAAGGGTCGATCCCACGGAGATTGTCGGCTTGAAGCAAGATATGGTCATCTTGTAAATCTCAGTCAGGCGGATTCAAATGGTTATGGAGAATTGATAATTAAAAGATGAATAAAATATAAAATAGGATAGAGATACTTATGTAATTCATTGGTGAAAATTTCAGATAAGCGTATGAAGATGCTTTGTTCCTCCTGAACTTCTGCTTTCCTATTGACTTCATCCAATCATTCATACTCCTTTCCATGGTAAGCTGTATGTTGGGTTTCACCGTTGTCAATGGCTACCTCCCGTCCTCTCAGTGAAAATGGTCCAAATGCGTTGTCACCGCACGGCTAATCATCTGTCGGTTCTTGATCATGTTGGAATAGGATCCATTGATCCTTTTGCGTCTGACACTACGCCCAACACTCGCGAGTTTGAAGCTTGTCACAGTCATCCCTTCCCAGATCCTACTCGGAATACCACAGAAAAAGTTTAGACTTTCCGGATCTCAGGAATGGCCACCAATAATTCTAGCCTATACCACGAAGGTTTTAATCTGAGATTAGAAACCCAAGAGATACACATTCAAGCTTGTTTGCATGTAGAACGGAAGTGGTTGTCAGGCATGCGTTCATAGGTGAGAATAGTGATGAGTGTCACATAATCATCACATTCATCATGTTCTTGAGTGCGAATGAATATCTTAGAGAAGAAATAGGCTTGAGTTGAATAGAAAAACAATAGTACTTTGCATTAATTCATGAAGAATAGCAGAGCTCCACACCTTAATCTATGGTGTGTAGAAACTCCATCGTTGAAAATACATAAATAAAAGAAGGTCTAGGCATGGCCGGATGGCCAGCCTCCCAAAGAGGGTTCAAACATCAAAGCATGATTCAAAGATTGATGAAAGATGAAAATACAATAGCAAAAGGTCCTATTTATAGAGAACTAGTAGCCTAGGGTTACATAAATAGGTAATTAATGCAGAAATCCATTTTTGGGCCCACTTGGTGTGTGCTCGGGCTGAGCATTGAAGCTTTCCTCTGTTGAAACTTTTCTTGGAGTTAAACGCCAGCTTTTGTGCCAGTTTGGGCGTTTAACTCCAGCTTCTTTGCCAGTTCTAGCGTTTTAACGCCAAAACCTTTATGTTGACTTGGAACGCCGGTTTAGTCCATTAAATCTCGGGCAAAGTATAAACTATTATATATTGCTGGAAAGTTCAGGATGTCTACCTTTCAACGCAATTGAGAGCGCGCCAATTGGGTTTCTGTAGCTCTAGAAAATCCACTTCGAGTGCAGGGAGGTCAGAATCCAACAGCATATGCAGTCCTTTTTCAGCCTCTGAATCAGATTTTTGCTCAAGTCCCTCAATTTCAGCCAGAAAATACCTGAAATCATAGAAAAACACACAAACTCATAGTAAAGTACAGAAATGTGATTTTTATTTAAAAAATAATAAAAATATAATAAAAACTAACTAAAACATACTGAAAACTACCTAAAAATAATGCCAAAAAGCGCACAAATTATCCGCTCATCACAACACCAAACTTAAATTATTGCTTGTCCCCAAGCAACTGAATATAAAATAGGGTAAAAAGAAGAGAATATACAATGTATTCCAAAAACATCTATGAAGATCAGTCTTAATTAGATGAGCGGGGCTATTAGCTTTTTGCTTCTGAACAGTTTTGGCATCTCACTTTATCCTTTGAAGTTTAGAATGATTGGCATCTATAGGAACTTAGAATTTAGATAGTGTTATTGATTCTCCTAGTTTAGTATGTTGATTCTTGAACACAGTTACTTTATGAGTCTTGGCCGTGACCCTAAGCATTGTGTTTTCCAGTATTACCACCAGATACATAAATACCACAGACACATAACAAGGTGAACCTTTTCAGATTGTGACTCAGCTTTGCTAGAGTCCCCAATTAGAGGTGTCCAGATCTCTTAAGCACACTCTTATTGTTTTGGACCACGACTTTAACCGCTCAGTCTCAAGCTTTTCACTTGACACCTTCACGCCACAAGCACATGGTTAGGGACAGCTTGGTTTAGCCGCTTAGGCCAGGATTTTGTTCCTGTGGGCCCTCCTATCCACTGATGCTCAAAGCTTTGGATCCTTTTTACTTTACCCTTGCCTTTTGGTTTAAAGGGCTATTGGCTTTTTCTGCTTGCTTTTTCTTTCTCTTTTTCTCTCTCTTTTTTTTATTTTTCGCCTCTTTTTTTTTCGCATATATTTTTTTCTGCAATCTTTTCACTGCTTTTTCTTGCTTCAAGAATCAATTTTATGATTTTTCAGATTATCAATAGCATTTTTTCTTTTTTCATCATTCTTTCAAGAGCCAACAATTTTAACATTCATGAACAACAAATTCAGAAATATGCACTGTTCAAGCATTCATTCAGAAAAAAAAAGTATTGCCACCACATTAAAATAATTAATCTGTTTTAAAATTCAAAATTCATGTACTTCTTTTTCTTTTTGCAATTAAAAACACTTTTTATTTAAGAAAGGTGATGGATTCATAGGACATTCATAGCTTTAAGGCATAGACACTTTGACACTAGTGATCATGTAATAAGACACAAACATAAATAAAACATAAAGCATAATTTTTGAAAAACAGAAAAATAAGAACAAGGAAATTAAAGAATGGGTCCACCTTAGTGATGGCGGCTTGTTCTTCCTCTTGAAGATCTTATGGAGTGTTTGAGCTCCTCAATGTCTCTTACTTGCCTTTGTTTCTCCTCCCTCATGATTCTTTGGTCTTCCCTAATTTCATGGAGAAGGATGGAATGCTCTTGGTGCTCCACCCTTAGTTGTCCCATATTGGAACTTAATTCTCCTAGGGATGTGTTGATTTGCTCCCAATAATTTTGTGGAGGAAAATGCATCCCTTGAGGCATCTCAGGGATTTCATGATGAAGAATTTCCTCATGCTCTTATCTGTGAGTGGGCTCTCTTATTTGCTCCATCCTTTTCTTAGTGATGGGCTTGTCCTCATCAATGAGGATGTCTTCCTCTATGTCAATTCCAGCTGAATTGCAGAGGTGACAAATGAGATGAGGGAAGGCTAATCTTGCCAAAGTAGAGGACTTGTCCGCCACCTTGTAGAGTTCTAGGGATATAACCTCATGAACTTCTACTTCCTCTCCAATCATGATGCTATGGATCATGATAGCCCGGTCTATAGTAACTTCAGACCGGTTGCTAGTAGGAATGATTGAGCGTTGGATGAACTCCAACCATTCCCTAGCCACGGGCTTGAGGTCATGCCTTCTTAGTTGAACCGGATTCTGATAAACCACTATTTTATGGTTTATCTTATGCTCAATAGAGTGGTTTTTATCAAGTCCTTGCCCATTTATTCATACTAATTGCATGGTTTTACATTCTCCTTCCTGATTTTGTGCTATGATTGAAAACATGCTTCTTTGGACTTATATTTGCTAATATTAATCCTCTCTTATTACCATTCGATGCCTTGATATGTGTGTGAAGTGATTTCAGAGATTACAGGGTAGGAATGGCTTGGAGGATGGAAAGGAAGCATGCAAAAGTGGAAGGAATACAAGAAACTGAAGGAACTGCTAAAACTGTCCAGCCTGACCTCCTGGCACTCAAATGACCATAACTTGAGCTACAGAGGTCCAAATGACGCGGTTCCAGTTGCGTTGGAAAACTAACGTCCGGGGCTTCAATTTGATATATAATTTTTAATAGCTGCCCCAAAGCCAGGTGACGCAAATACGTGGATCACGCGGGTGCATGACCTGGCAAAAGTGCAATCCGCGCAAACGCGTGGACGACGCCTCCGCGTCACTTTGACACGACCTGAACGTACCAAAATACACTGGGGGCGATTTCTGGGCTGCTTTTGACCCAGTTTTCGGCCCGGAAGACACAGATTAGATGCTATAAAGTGGGGGAATGCATCCATTCATCATACAAGCTCATAATTCACAATTTTAGGTTTTAGATGTAGTTTTTAGAGAGAGAGAGGTTCTCTTCTCTCTTTTAGGATTAGGATTTAGGATTTTTATTATGTTTAAGCTATGATCTCTTTATTCCAGGTTCTATGTTCCTTCAATATTTATTTTCTACTTTTATTTACTCTAATACTTTTATTTGTATTTGATTTATGTTGCCCAATTGACTTATGAACCTTTCCATATTAGAGTTGAATTTATGTTTAGACATAATTTGATGTGTTTTAGATTTATGAATGCTCTTAATCTAATTTAGAATTTCCCCTTTTGACTTTGGTTGAGTCATTGGAGACACTTGAGTTATCAAACTCATTGTTGATTGAAAATTGGAATTCTTCAAGAATTAATTGGAGTTCCAATAACTCTAGCCTTTCCCAAGGAAAGACTAGGACCTGAGGAATCAAAATTAATTCATCCACTTAACTTACCTTCATAGTTAGAGGTTAACAAGGTGGGAGAAAAATCCAATTCTCATCACAATTGATAAGGATAACTAGGATAGGACTTCCAGTTCTTATACCTTGCCAAGAGATTTTATTATTGTTAATTTATTTTACTTGTCATTTAAATTACCTGTTCCTTACTTTCAAAACCTCCAATTTACAAGACTCATAACCAATAATAAGAACACCTCCCTGCAATTCCTTGAGAAGACGACCCGAGGTTAAATACTTCGGTTATCAATTTCAAAGGGGTTTGTTACTTGTGACAACCAAAACTTTTGTAAGAAAGGAATTCTTGTCGGTCTAGAAGCTATACTTACAACGGAAACTTATTTGTGAAAATTCGAGATCGCGCGAGAGTTTCGTTCTTCAAAATGGCGCCGTTACCGGGGAATTGCAAACGTGTGCCTTATTATTGGTTATTGTAAATATTTGCTTTTTACCTGTTTATTTGTTTTTATTTTTACTTTTTCATAAATTAAGAGGTTATTGGTTTTTATTTAGTTATTAAAAATTTTTCAAAAATTTGTTCTTCGTGCTCATTTTGATCTTCAAGTTGTTCTTAGTCATTCTCTTCGTTTTGATCTAAAAATTTTAAGTTTGGTGTCATTTTATTGTTTTTCTCTTTCCTCATTTAATTCAAAAATATCTTTTCTCTTTATTTTTAATTGAATTTTCGAAATTTTCATTAAAAAAAATTTCAGATTTTTATTTTAAAATTTTTATCTTATCTTATCTTATTTCAAAAATCAAATTTCAAAATTCAAATTTAAAAATTTTCAAAATTCAAATTTAAAAATTTTCAAAATTTCAAAATTCAAATTTCAAAAATTTAAAATTCAAATTTCAAAATTCAAATTTCAAAATTTCAAATTTCAAATTTCAAAATTTAATTTTCAAATTCAAAATTTAAATAACCTTTTAATTTAAATTTGTTTTTATTTTCATTTTTAATTTTTATTTGCTATTATGAGTTCTCACCCCAGTCGCTTTGAGTTTGGTTCCGATGTTGTTGCAAGGAATGGAAATTATAATAGGAACATGCATCAAGGTCAAAACAATCAGAGATGGAAGGAGCCACGAGGATCTGATCAACCCTTCCGGCAGCAACACCTTGCACAATACCACAAACAAAGACCATCCTATAATGCATGCCAAAGCAATAGATATGGTGGACCCCCATCATATACCTATAACCCACCTCCTCAACACAACTCTGAACCACCATACTCACAAGCCCCTTTCCACCAAACACCACCATATGACCCTAACCCGTATCCACCATACCAACCACCTTATGAGCCAAATGAACCATACACAGAACCACCCCCATTCCAACACAACTACTCTCATGAACCACCACCTCAATATACACCATCTCCTTATCATTATCAAGATGAACCACCTTCCTACCATGAACCCTTTCTCCTAATAAATGAACCCTCCTATCCACTACAAACCACCATGGAGAAAGCACTTACCGATCTAAACTCTACTATACAAGCTCTCATCGCCCAAATCAGACCACCAATTACCTTCAATAATCAACCCTCAAGCTCTAGTGCACTTCCTTTTCAACCACAGAATGATCTCTCCATCCCATCACCACCATCCATGGAAGAGCACCCACATCCATCAATCCAAGAGCAACATGATCCCAATGATGCTATTGACATGGAACAAGAGAGAAGGGATCATCTTCGCGAATCCATACTTCATAAGGAGCTAGAGGAGGCCCTAAAGGTGAAGGTAGTAAAGACCCTTGAAGTTGAAGGAGTGGTTGAAGAATTTTAGTGAAGGAAGACATCAAGGAGGAGTCTGATTTTGTCTTAGAGCAAGAGGAGGCCCAAAATGTGGAGATAGGAGAGACCCTTGAAGATGAAAGAATAGTTGAAAGGAGTTGTCATGGAAAGAAAATCATCAAGGATGAGTACGATTTTATATTAAAACTACTGGACAAAGCAGTAATTATTGAAGAGGAAAAAGTGGTTGAAGACTTGCGAGATGCTAAACCTCCATGGGAAAGTCAAGACATAGAGCCTCCTTCCAAGACGGTTGCATTTGATGTTGAGGAGGGTGTACAACCTCCAAGGCATGTCATGGTTAAGGACTTGGAAGAGGTCGATCAAGAGATGGAGATTCAAGAAGAAGAAGCACAACCTCCCATGCCCTTGGAAAGTAGTGAAGAGGAGATTGAATTGGAAGAAAGCTACCAAGAGGAAGAGGTTGAAATTGAAGAAGCTTACAAGGAGGTGGAAGTTGTCAAAGAAGAGCACAAGGGAGTGGAGCTGGAAATCACCTTGCCAAAATTGTTGGAGACCCCTCCCCCTAAGTTGCCATCATCCTTCACAACATTCAAGTGGGTAAAATTCATATCCCTTAGCTTTCTAATTCCACTTGAATATGGGCTACTGGAGACGGATGGTCAACTTAGAGCTCTTTGTGGCATTAAGAGTAAGAGGAAGATAGTCAGTGGTAAGAATTATCTTGCAAGGTTCATTATGATTGGAAGCTTTAAGTTTAAACGCAAAGGTTGGTGTAGAGCTCAATTGAATGGGTCTGGGAAGTTGTTTGGACACTTCAGTGAGAATTCTAAGGCTGAACCACTCGGATGGAATCATAATAATCAACTTGAAGACGGGTGTAGAAACAAGATTTGGGATCCCAGAGGTTACTGGAAGTACAAACATTGGTGGTGATTCCTGGATGAGTTCAAGCACAAGCCACCATAACAAAGGACTCCCCAAATGTCCAACTTAAGGACTTTAACTAAAAGTGCTAGGTGGGAGACAACCCACCATGGTATTTCGTCCCTTTTTCAGTTTTAATTCTAGTCTGTTTTGTTTGTTTTTGAGTTTTATTTTATTTTATTTCATTGAACCTGGAATTACTCATAACATTCATATCATTTTGCATTCTATATACTGCATATAAAAAAAAACACGCACGCGATGTGGCAGCGTCACTGACGCGTCTGCGTCACCAGTGCGTTTTTAAGAAAAGAGAATTGAATAGAGAGTCACGCGAGAGCGTGGCTGGAGGCGTGCCTTTGGCACAAAATTGATCCACGTGACCGCCTCGCTAACGCGTCCGCGTCATGTGGGAAAAATGCCTCCCACGCGTCCGTGTCACCCACGCGAACGCGTGGCTCTGTAAAATCGACGTAAAGGGGTGTAAGGCAGAATGTTGGGCTGGAATGTGGCTGGAACCATGCTGGAAGCACAGCCCTACCACGCAAACGCATGCCCCACGTGTCCGCGTCAGTATTCAAAAATAGGCCATTCACGCGTGTGCGTCACCCACGCGCACGCGTCACCCAAAAATTTGGCAATATGCGAATGAAATAGAGAGTTACGTGAACGCGAGGCTGCTCTCATGCCAATCGCACAAATCAGGCCACGCGATCGCATGACTCACGCATCCACATCACCTGACCTTATCGCGCACCATGCGACCGCGTCACTCACGCATCCGCGTCGCCTTCGCCGCACAACTTATCCAGATCAGCGCCAATTATCTTGTCTTTTCTTTTCTATTCCTAGTCTCTTCTATCTTTTCTTTTTTCTTTTTTCTTTCTTACTTTATTTCTTTCACTTCTCATTCTTTTTCACCTTCATTCTATTTTACTTAATTTATTTGCATATTTCATTCATTACATTTTAATTTTGTGCATATTTTTCTTTTCTTTTCTAAATTTATTATTATTTTTCCATTGGTGTCACTTGTTCATATTCAACTGTTGTGTCTTTTTTGGTATTATTTTGGTGCTCAGTGACTTGTTTTACACTGTTGGGTAATATTAGTTAAGTCAAATGCTAATCTATTATGATATTTGTATTAATTTTGCATTGACATTAATTTATATTGTCTTGCACTCTCTTCCCCATTGTTGCAAATTTTTGCACTCTTGATTTGCCATGTACTTCAACTATTTTCTTACTTGCATGTTGTAGCTACCATGTAATTGAGACCCTTATTATCTGGCATTAACACCCATATTTTATTTATTTTCTATCTTTATTTTTGGTTACTTTTCTTCTTTTCCCTCTTCTTTCAGGATGGCCACCACAAAGGGAGAGGAAAAGCTTCTTAATGGGAAGACAAACAAGTCCACCTGCACAATCTTTGGAGAAAAGTATCAGTTGAAGCAACCCGTCCACTTGTACATCTTAGCATGCACCGAGGACGGTGCAATCTTTAAGTGTGGGGAGGTCGATACCGATCTCCATGGGTTAGTTATTTTCTTCTCAACACCAATATTTTATTTTCTTTGTTAATTGCTGCATTTGCATGTTTAATTGCATGTTTGTTTGATTTTATGCATTTAGTTACCACTTGGTTGAAGTAATATTTTCTTTTTCAAGAAATTTTTATAGTATTTCACTAATTTAAATTAAAAACTTTTCTATAAAGGGTATAAGTAAGTCCCCGTATTGTGAGGAGCTAAGTTTGCTATTGCATACCAAAATAATCCAAGAGTGAATGTGTAATTCTAAGTTTGGTGTTCTACCAAGGATTTCAGTTAGAATCACATTACACCTCTTCAATGGCAAGTTGCTAGCCCCAACCAATCAGGGAAACCACATAACAATAGTTTAGTTTCTATCTTATAGTCAGTTTATTACTAAAAGCACATGAGGTTCTCTGCATGTATTCAATCTGTGCATTAGGAAACGAACTAAGTTTGGTGTTCGCACACCAAATGAAGTTCAGAAAATCATAAGTATACATGCATGCTAACTATCCCTCAAGTGCTTGGGGAACAAGAAACTTCCAATAACTTTGCAGGAATTCAATCAACCTTCTGGAAAAACAGTGCACCACCACCCAAGGAGGCGAAAAAGGACGCAGAAGCTATGGATGATGACAACAAAGAGATAGACAGAAATCACCACCAAAAGGTTGTATTGTGACTTGATTCATTGTGCTTGGAAATGTTAAAAATTGGAAGTCTGAATGTGCCCCTGATTAATAGTCACTCTTTAGCTTAAACCACTAGAATTTAATAATCGCTTTTCCTTGCTTTTGTCATATGTGTGCTGGTTCAATTTACCTGTTTTCATCTGCATCTTGCTTATTGTATGTTTGTCCTTTTAAACCAAATAAAAAGAGATGGTATGAAAGACCAGAGTGATGTTCAAGTTGTGGAGTAGGTCCTTAAATTTGTGGTGTAGTAATCACTTAGCTAAGTTGGTTCACCAACAAGGTAGGAAGGCAACTATCTGTCCTGAATCATATGCTTGAAACACACCCCATGAGACTAGCTAAATAACAAGATCCTAATAAGAAAAAGGAAGAGAACAATAAGAGTTGAAAAAGAAAGAAAAGTAATAAGAAATAAGGCTAGGCACCAAGGGCTTGAATCTTGAGGGATATGTCTGTGGTGCTCTTGTACCAAGGATCTACTTGAATGAATAAGTTCTTAGGAGTACTTCGTCACTTGGTAACTTGGGTTAACTAATCCGGGATTATCAACTGAAAATCCACTATCAAGAGCAACCTTGCTACAGAACATTTAGTAACCCAAAGAGGTGCTGGACACCAAGGTCTCAAGGAAAGAAAATAACAAACCATGTGCCTGTGGTGTGTATGTATGGGGGAGAGAGACTTGAGGGAGTAAGTCCTTAGGGGTGTTTCAACACCTAGCACCTTGAACCAACTGGTTCGGGAGTGTTGGCTGAAAGCTTATCTTAAAGAGTCGCCCCCACACAGAACACTTAGCCTAAGGATGCAATAAATCGTGGAAAGACAAAGTGATCAATAAATAAAAGTCTCAAAGGGTACAATCAAGTGAGTATTCCAGGGCATGATAAAGGTCTGAAAGCCAATAAAGGAATGAACCTAAGTTGCTATGCATGAAACCCCATAAAACCAAGGACATGACTTCCACAATAATGATTCATTTCTCTTGTCATTTCATTCATCATTCTCTTGTTCCAGTACTTGCTTAGGGACAAGCAAGCTTTAAGTTTGGTGTTGTGATGCCAGGGCATTTTGGCCAGTTTCACTGACCTTTTCTTTATGGTTTTAGGGTAGTTTCATGCACTTTCCTAGGAAATAAGCAAGTTTTGGGTAAATAATCATTTACATCTTGATTCAAGCAAACATTGTAAATTTTATATAATTTCATGAGAATTATGCATGAATTGAATGATAAATTGAATGATGCATAATCTCATGGGTTAGAACCTAGCTTTGATGCACTTTATTTGCTTGATTTCAGGACAAAGGAAGCAAGGAAGATGCCACGTTAATAGCCATGTTAGTCCAACTAATGTGACCATTAATGTGGAAAGGAGGCTAGCTTACAACGTTAACGAGAAAAGTGAACACCAATAACGCTTTCGTGAGCCATCATAGCCCACGTTAGTGTCCACGTTAACTACGTTAACGTGGAAGCTAACGTGGAAGAAAAGTAAAGCTCCAACGTTAGTGGTAAAAGTGAATGCCACTAACATTGGGGAGAGGGGCACACTTAGCCACGTTAAGAGTCACGTTAACTACATTAACGTAAACTCTAACGTCGGAGAAGCAATGAATAGCCAATGTTAGTGACACTCACCTTTGTCACTAGCGTTGGACTAAGCCTCTATTAGCCACGTTAGTTGCCATGTTAATTGCATTAACGTGGAAGCTAACGTGGAGGAAAGGAATGATGAGCCAATGTTAGTGACACTCACCTTTGTCACTAACATTGGAGATGGCTATCACTACCACGTTAGAAGTCACGTTAACCTAAGTAACGTGAACTCTAACGTGGGAAGAAGGGTGTTTGGAGCGTTAGTGACAAAGGTAAGTGTCACTAACACTCTCGAAGTTGAGGCATACCCACGTTAAGTGTCACGTTAGCTACACTAACGTGAACTCTAACGTAGGGAAGAAGGGGCCAAGGGCAACATTATTGGCAAAGGTAAACGCCAATAACGCTCGCGATGGATCAAGAGGCAACATTAGTGGTCACGTTAGTGCCACTAACGTTGAAGTTAACGTAATTCATCTTGGCTTAGGAACGTTAGTGCAAAAGGTGATTGTCACTAACGCTCTCGAACCCACATTTTCACTTAATGTTAACGCCACTAACGTCCTAGCCAAAGTCCATGCCTACTTCACACTCTCTCTGCAAGTAAAGCTGAACCCACTAAAGATTCCAAACTGCTTCAACTCAAGATCCAAAGGCCCATATCCAAGACTTGAAGAGCCAACTAGAAGATCAGAAGAGTAGTATATATAGGGGTAGTTTTGAACTAGAGAAGAGCTTTTGGATTGAGAGGACTACTCTCTGTATCATTTTACTTTCTCTTCAACTTCTAGTTTTACTTCAGAATGTACTCTTCATCTTTGCTTTCTATTCCCAGAGCCATGAACAACTAAACCCCTTTCATTGGGTTAGGGAGCTCTGTTGTAATTTGATGGATCAATAATAGTTTTCATTATTCTTCTTCTTTCTTTTCTCTTGATTTTACTTTAAAGCTTTCAATATTCATCCAATTGGATAGTTGTCTTGGAAAAGAAACTATTCATACTTGGATCTCTTCTGAACCTTGGAAGAGGAATGAAGAGATCATGCTAGAATTGCTTTCTCATGTTGGACCAAATTGGGGTTTGGGCGGATATGGTGACATATAATTCTCCCAATACTTTGATTTGGAAATACATGTGGTATAATCAGTGACCGTACCTCATCTCTTCTCATCTCTTCTCATTAGCAATTAGACCAAGGAATTGGCTATTGATCAAGATTTGAGAGATTGAGTTACCAAGGAATTGGAATTCAATCACTTAAGATTGCCAAGGAGATCAATGAATGCATTGATTGAGGAAGAGATGAGAATGAACTTGATCTAGAGAATGCAACATCTCCTAAGCCCAATGAATTTCCCATTTCTGATCTTACCCATTCTCTTTAGTTTCTGCCATTTACTTTCATGCTAAATTCCCCATTCCCCATTTAAGATTCTGCAATTTACTTTCCGTCATTTATATTCAGCTCTTTATTTCCAGAATTTACATTTTCTTCCATTTACTTTCTCGCCATTTAATTTCCTGCAATTCTCATATCAAATTCGGCTTAGCTCAACTAGAACATTCCTCTAATTAAAGTTGCTTGACCAATCAATCCCTGTGGGATTCAACCTCACTCTATTGTGAGTTTTTATTTGATGACAATTCGGTATACTTGCCGAGGGAAATCTGTTGAGAGACAAGTTTCCGTGCATCACTCCACACCATAATCTATGGTGTGTAGAAACTCCACCGTTGAAAATACATAAATAAAAGAAGGTCTAGGCATAGCCGAATGGCCAGCCTCCCAAAGAAGGTTCAATCATCAAAGCATGATTAAAAGATTGATTGAAAGATGAAAATACAATAGCAAAAGGTCCTATTTATAGAAAACTAGTAACCTAGGGTTTACAGAAATGAGTAAATGATGCAGAAATCCACTTCTGGGCCCACTTGGTGTGTGCTTGGGCTGAGCGTTGAAGTTTTCATGTGTAGAGACTTCTCTTGGAGCTAAACACCAGCTTTTGTGCCAGTTTGGGCGTTTAACTCCAGCTTTTATGCCAGTTCTGGCATTTTGACGCCAAAATTTTTATGCTGACTTGGAACGCCAGTTTGGGCGATCAAATCTCGTGAAAAGTATGAACTATTATATATTGCTGGAAATCCCAGGATGTCTACTTTCCAACGCAATTGAGAGCGCACCAATTGGGCTTCTGTAGCTCCAGAAAATTCACTTCGAGTGCAGGGAGGTCAGAATCCAACAGCATATGCAGTCCTTTTTCAGCCTCTAAATCAGATTTTTGCTCAAGTCCCTCAATTTCAGCCAGAAAATACCTGAAATCACAGAAAAACACACAAACTCATAGTAAAGTCCAGAAATGTGATTTTTGAATAAAAACTAATAAAAACATAATAAAAATTAACTAAAATATACTAAAAACATGCTAAAAACAATGCCAAAAAGCGTATAAATTATCCGCTCATCAATGACCCACACTCTAAGACATACAACCCAGGTTGGAAGAACAACCCAAACTTTGGGTGAGAAAATCAACAAAACCACAACCCCAACCGTCAAACAGGGAACCATAGACCCTATCATAACTCACAAAACACATCATACCATAGCAACCAACCCATACACAACAACCTCAATCAAGATGCACCATCCTCAACTATACAACCATGTAAAATCAAGAGCAACTTTGAGAGGATGGAGGCTGCAATAGCACAACTGTCATCACATATTACAGGGGCAGTCTCTACCCTCATGGACAGACAAGCACAAACTGAAAGAAGGATAGACGCTAATCAAGAAGAATACAGGTCAAATATGAAAAATCAAGGCACATCAATCTCAAAGTTGGAAGCACAAATGGTGATTTTATCCAAGCAAATCCCACTTCCCACTGGGAAAAGATGGGAAGGAAGGCCAGTTTTCTAAGTTCCTAGAGATCTTCAAGAGGCTCCAAATCAACATACCATTTGCTGAGGCATTAGAACAAATGCCACTCTATGCTAAATTTTTGAAGGAGCTTATAACCAAAAAGAGGAACTGGGAGGCAAAAGAAACCATAATATTGACTGAAGAATGCAGCACCATCATACAGAAGAAGCTACCTCAAAAGCTGAAAGACCCAGGGAGTTTTCAAATCCCCTGCATCATAGGGGACATCACTATTGAGAAAGCTTTGTGTGATTTGGGAGCTAGCATAAATCTTATGTCCCTAACCATGATGAGAAGGATCAACATTGAGAAAGCCAAGCCAACAAGAATGGGACTCCAATTGGCTGACAGAACATTTAAGTTTCCACATGGAGTGGTGGAGGACTTGCTAGTGAAAGTAGGAGAATTCATTTTCCCTGCTGATTTCATTGTACTGGACATGGAAGAAGAGGCCAACACGTCAATTATCCTAGGAAGACCATTCCTAGCTACTGCTGGAGCCATCATTGATGTGCAAAAAGAGGAACTAGTCTTGAGGTTGCATGAAGAGAAAATGGTGTTCAACGTCTTCAAAGCAATGAGTTACCCCAAGGAATCCATAGGAGAATGCATGCTGGTAGACACCATGGAACAGATAGTTCAGAAAGTCTTGGAAGAAGAACAATGTGGAAGAACCATTGAGCTGGAACAAGCACCAGATGGAGAACCACCACAAGCAACCATGAGAAACTTAATCATGCCAACCACTACTGACAACAAAGATGTAGAGTCACCAAAAATAGAGCTGAAAACCTTACCACCCAGCTTGAAATATACATATCTGGGTGCTAACAACACTCAACCAGTGATCATAAATTCAAGCCTGAGTAAGGAACAAGAAGAGGAGCTTATCCAAGTGCTGAGACAACACAAGGATGCCATAGGCTGGACACTTGCAGATTTAAAAGGGATCAGTCCTTCAATGTGTATGCATAAAATCTTACTTGAAGAAGATGCCAAACCTTCAAGACAACAACAAAGGAGGCTGAACCCAACTATGAATGAAGTGGTTCAGAAAAAAATGTTGAAATTGTGGCAAGCAGGGGTGATCTACCCCATCTCAGACAGCCCTTGGGTAAGCCCGGTGCAAGTAGTCCCTAAGAAGGGAGGGATCACTGTAGTGACAAATGAGAAGAATGAATTGATACCCACAAGAACAGTGATCGGATAGCATATGTGCATTGACTACCGGAAACTTAATGAAGCCACCCGGAAGGATCACTTCCCCCTACCTTTCATGGACCAGATGCTTGAAATATTGGCAGGACATGAGTATTATTGCTTTCTAGATGGGAATTTGGGCTACAATCAAATTGTTGTAGACCCCAAGGATCAGGAAAAAACTTCATTTACTTGTCCATATGGTGTCT
The DNA here is from genome assembly GCF_003086295.3 of Arachis hypogaea. Lineage (NCBI taxonomy): Eukaryota > Viridiplantae > Streptophyta > Magnoliopsida > Fabales > Fabaceae > Arachis > Arachis hypogaea. The sequence goes on from NC_092055.1 coordinate 75,157,228, forward strand.
TTGCTTATAGGAGAATGCCCTTTGGATTGTGCAATGCACCTGCAACATTCTAAAGGTGCATGCTCTCCATTTTTTCTGACATGATTGAGAAGTTCATATAAGTATTTATGGATGATTTTTCTGTGTTTGGGAACTCATATTCTGATTGCCTATACCATCTTGCTCTTGTGCTAAAAAGGTGTCAAGAAATCAACCTAGTTTTAAACTGGGAAAAGTGCCATTTTATGGTAACTAAAGGGGTGGTTCTTGGTCACAAGATTTCAAAAGATGGCATAGAAGTGGACAAGGCAAAAGTGGAAGTAATTGAAAAATTACCTCTACCTTGCAATGTCAAAACAATCAGAAGTTTTTTGGGACACGCTGGGTTCTATAGAAGGTTTATCAAAGACTTTTCAAGGATTGCAAAACCCCTTAGCAACCTACTTGTCTCAAATACTCCCTTTGTTTTTGATAGAGAGTGCATGGTAGCCTTTGATGAACTTAAAAAAAAACTCTCCTCTGCACCTATTATAGCACCACCAAGCTGGGATCTTCCCTTTGAACTAATGTGTGATGCGTCTGATTTTGCTGTTGGTGCTATTCTAGGACAGAGGAAAAACAAGCTAGTACATGTTATTTACTATGCTTGCAAGTTTCTTAATGAGAATCAAAGGAACTATACTACTACAGAGAAAGAACTTTTAGCCATAGTTTTTGCTTTTGATAAGTTTAGATCATATCTTATTTGCTCAAAAGTAATTGTGTTCACTGATCATGCAGCACTCAAGTACTTACTTACCAAACAAGAATTTAAGCCCAGACTAATAAGGTGGATTCTACTGCTCCAAGAATTTGATATTGAGATTAAAGATAGGAGTGGAGCAGAGAACAAGGTAGTTGACCACCTCTCAAGGATCCCACAAGAAGAAGAAATACAGCAAGTAGCAGTAAATGAAAGCTTTCCTGATGAATAATTGATTATGATTCGAGTAGCCCCTTGGTTTGCAGACATAGCTAACTTCAAAGCTATTGGGGAGCTACCAACTAACATCAATAAGCACATGAGGAGGAAGCTAATTAAGGATGCCAAATACTACATCTGGGATGACCCTTATTTGTTCAAAAAGTGTGCTGATGGAATCCTAAGAAGATGTATATCCCATGAAGAAGGGCAGGAAGTGTTATGGCAGTGCCAGGATCCGCATATGGAGGTCACTTCAGTGGAGAAAGAATAGCAACAAAAGTGCTTCAATCCGGATTTTACTGGCCAACAATGTTTACGGATGCCAAGGAAATGGTATCAAGGTGTGATGAATGCCAAAGAGCTGGTAATTTAACCAAGAGAAATGAGATGCCACAGTAATTCATACTAGAGCTGGAGCTATTTGATGTATGGGGGATTGATTTCATAGGACCCTTCCCAACCTCCTACTCAAATAGCTACATATTGGTGGCTATTGATTATGTCTCAAGATGTGTAGAAGCCATAGCCACTGCAATAAATGACAACAAAGTTGTGATAAGCTTCTTGAGAAGGAACATCTTTAGCAGATTTGGAGTTCCCAGAACTCCCATTAGTGATGGGGGGACACACTTCTGCAACAAACAACTTGAGACACTCCTTCTTAGATATGGAGTAAAGCACAAAGTGGCAAACCCATACCACCCACAGACCAACGGGCAAGCTGAAATCTCCAACAGAGAGCTGAAATAAATCCTTGAAAAAACTATTGGAAGCTCAAGAAAGGATTGGTCTAAGAAGCTGGATGATGCACTATGGGCCTACAAAACAGCCGCTAAGACTCCCATTGAGATGTCTCCATACCAACTGGTATATGGCAAAGCTTGTCACTTACCAGTTGAACTTGATCATAGATCATTTTGGGCTCTAAAAATGTTAAACTATGATGAGCAAGCTGCTGGAGAAAAGAGATTAATGCAACTCAATGAGCTGGAGGAGTTCAGAAATCAAGCATATGAGAATGCAAAAATCTACAAAGAGAACACAAAAAGGTTGCATGACCAAAAGATAGCAAGAAGGGAGTTCACTGAAGGACAGAAGGTGTTACTCTACAACTCAAGACTCAAGTTCTTCCCTGGGAAACTTAAGTCTCGATGGTCAGGACCTTTCACTATACTCAAGGTGTTTCCCTATGGTCATGTGGAGCTCATGGAGGACAAGACTCAGAGAACTTTTACTGTCAATGGCCATAGACTCAAACACTACTTGGGAGGCTCCTTAGAGGAGCAGAGAGTGAGCTACAAGCTCATCTAAAGATGAAGGAATGTCAAGCTAATGACAATAAAGAAGCGCTAGTTGGGAGGCACCCCAACACTTTATCCTTCTTGATTTAATTGCTTTTCTTAGAAGTAGTTTAAAATCTATTGCTTTAGATAGTTTAATTTTCAGTCTCACATTTGTGTTACATTACCAAATTAGGATTAGTTTACAATTATAGATTAGAAAGTTTGATATTAGCTTTGGTAGCTAGATTTTTTACACTCTTTTATTTCTTTCTATTCTGGAATTGCAACTTGATGAAGGCATAACCAATGAGGAGTGAATGGGCTGAGAACTAGCTAAATTGCTAAGTTTGGTGTGGCCTCCCACCCACTTAATCTAGGCTTACAAACAATTAATAGCTTGATTTTGAAGAGTAAGCCCAGAGATTAAGTTTGGTGTGGCCACCACCAAGGATCACCTAGCAGCCCAAGTCACCTAATTTGAAAGCACTTAATGCTTTGGTTAAGAACATGAACGTGGTTTAATGAGTTCAGAGGAATTGGAATCAAAAGAAAATAAAAAGATTGATGTTACTCCATTCTTATGAACACATTAAATACACAATGATGGAACCAATTTATTAAGATGGCAAAGAATTAAGTTTGGTGTCCCAAGGGACACCCATCAGTTACAATCCAAATTACTCTTGATGAGAAAGAATGCGAAGGGGTTCATTTGTCATTACTAATGGGTTCAGTTTCAATTTCATGAGAGAAGAAGGGGCCCACATGGTAAACGACTCACAAAGCAAGAAAGTCAAAGTGTACTTGCACTTTGGAACTCAACACATGCAGAAGACACTGTGAGAAAAGAGTTGGCGCCTCTTCCCGCGCTAGGCGCCACTCCCCAAGTGGGAAAACATTTAACTCTTTTTATTTCCCACTCTTCAAACCACATCATTCACCCATTATAAAAGCCTCACCTCTCCATCTCCTCTCCCACTTCAACAATCCCCAATCACACACGAAGAGCATACACCCCTCACCTTCCTTTCTCTTTTCATCTTTTACCGTCTCTTTCCTTACTTTCTTTCTTCTTCTTTTTCTTGATTGGGACAATCAAGTCCTAAGTTTGGTGTTGGAGCAAAACCTTATTTTGCTTGCTCTTTTTTGCAACCCCCATTTTTTTTCACAACCTCAAACACACTCTCTCAACCTCATGGCACCACCAAAAAGCTCAGCCTCAAAGAAAAGAAAAACCAAGGAACCAACCTCTGGATCCTCAAGCTCTTTCAATGACTACAAGTTCCTCTCCGCATTAAACTAAAATCAATTCTATGGTTGGGTGAGTGAGAGAGAGATCATTCCAGAAGTTGGGTTTCAACTAGGGAGGAATGAGCATATTGAAATCAACATTGAGATCAACAATAGGGGTTGGTCACTTCTTTGCAACCCACCAAGGAAAGTGGTAGAGAGCTTGGTGAGGGAATTCTATGCTAACGCAGTACCTCAACCAAGGCAACAATATGGCTACATTAGCTAAGTAAGGGGGAAGTCCATTGACTACAGCCCCTCTAAAATAGAAAGAATGCTAATGGTGAAGAGGACAAGCTCCACTCGGAGCTATGAAGAAAGAATGAAGGAGCAAGACCCTGGGTTTGATGAGATCCTGAATGAAATTTGTGTGCTGAATGTACGTTGGATAAATGATAAGGATGGGATACCCAACCAATTGAGGAGAACAGATTTGAACCCCCAAGCTAGAGGGTGGTTAGAATTTGTGAGGAGGTCCCTAATCCCCACATCCAATACTTCAGAGGTGACCAAGGAGAGAGCTGTGCTCATCTACAGCATCATGAAAGGAGAGAACATCAACGTGGGGGAGATGATCGCCAACAATATCAACAAAGTGCTGAAAAGCACCAGTAACAACACAAGGTTGGCATTCCCCAGCATTATACAGAGGCTATGTGATGAGGCTGGAGTTGAAAAGATCATTGATGAGGTGCTTGTGAAGCAAGACAAATTCATAACTGCCAAAAAGATGGCCAAGGTGGTGGCTGTTCACCCACTCAACAGGGCCAGAAAACGAAGAGCTCATACTCATGGACCACAACAACAACAAGAAGAGGAAGAGGGAGAAGAGCAACTTCAATTCCTGGCACTTCAACCACCACCACACTACCAATATCAGCAGTTTCCAGAGGGATTCAACTGGGAATAATTGCAAGGAGATGTACACCAAATGAAAGGAGACCTACACCACTTGAGGGAAGATGTCAATCAACTCAAGGAGACTCAGCAACAACAATGGAGCCAAGTCAACCAGAACATTCAACAACTCCAAGGGGGTTTTGAGAACCTCAAGGAGCAGCAAGATCAGATTAACTAGGGAGAGATGCAAGGCAGCTTAGGAATGATTCTGGGATGACAATTACAACAAATGGAGAGTCTTACTGAATTCAGACACCTTTATGAAGCAAGGACTGTAGCCAGAGGGGAATATGATTGCTATGCACAAACAAAGTTGAGCTACCTGGAAGGAAAGCTAGCTGCTAACTGGAAAGGACCATACCGGATTACGGAAGTACTAGGAAAAGGTTACTATAAGGTGACCGACCTCCAAGGGCGGGAGCTCCCGAGGTCATAGCACGCCTGTAACCTAAAAAGGTACTATAGCTAGATAAAGGTCTCGAGCCAAGGTGTGCTCTTTTTCCCACAAAAGGGTTTTTAACGAGGCACTGATGAGCGGATAATTTATACCCTTTTTGGCATTATTTTTACAAAGTTTTTAATATGATTTAGCTACTTTTTATTATATTTTTATTCTTTTTTATTTAAAAATCACATTTCTGGAATTTACTATGAGTTTGTGTGTTTTTCTGTGATTTCAGGTATTTTCTGGCAGAAATTGAGGGACCTGAGCAAAAATCTTATTCAGAGGCTGAAAAAGGACTACAGATGCTGTTGGATTCTGACCCTCCTACACTCGAAGTGGATTTTATGGAGCTACAGAAGCCCAATTGGTGCGCTCTCAATTCCGTTAAAAAGTAGACATCCTAGGCTTTCCAGCAATATATAATAATTTATACTTTTCCCGAGATTTGATGGCCCAAACTGGCGTTGAAAGACAGCCTAAAATATCTTGGCGTAAAACGCCCAAACTGGCACCAAAGCTGGCATTTAACTCCAGGAACAGCCTATGCACGAAAAATCTTCAATGCTCATCCCAAGCACACACCAAGTGGGTCCCGGAAGTGGATTTCTGCACTATCTGCACTTAGTTACTCATTTTCTGTAACCCTAGGTTACTAGTTTAGTATAAAAACTACTTTAAGAGATTTATTTTATGTCTTTGATCTTTTGGAACTTGTATGTACACGTTTGGAGGCTAGCCTCATGGCCATGCCTAGACTTCTTTTCACTTATGTATTTTCTACGGTGGAGTTTCTACACCCCATAGATTAAGGTGTGGAGCTCTGTTGTTCTTCATGAATTAATGCAATTACTACTGTTTTCTATTCAATTCACGCCTACTTCTTCTCCAAGATATACTCTCATACTTAATTCAGTTAAGTCAGAATGAAGGGGTGACCCGTGACAATCACCTAATCTTCGTTACTCGCTTAGCCAAGATCTCATGCCTGACAACCACAAAGCGGTCTACATGATGTTCAACGTAGTCATTGGACGACAGCTGGAGTATATTCTCTTGGATATCTAATACACGGACCGAGTCCGTGAGATTAGTATCTTCGTGGTATAGGCTAGAATTATTGGCAGCCATTCCTGGGATCCGGAAAGTCTAAACCTTGTCTGTGGTATTCCGAATAGGGTCCGGGAAGGAATGACTGTGACGAGCTTCAAACATGCGAATGTTGGGCGCAAGTGACAGTGTGCAAAAGGATCAATGGATCTTATTCCGACGCTAATGGGAACCGACAGATGATTAACCATGTAGTAGCTGTACCTGGTATTTTTCATCCGAGACGAGAATTCTGACAGTTGATTAGCAGTGCAAAAATCGTAGAGGAGCATTTTCACTGAGAGGATTTTATAGCTTGCCATGGAAGGAAGTAACGCATGGTTGGAAGAAGGCAATAGGAAAGCAGAGGTTCAGAAGCAACAAAGCATCTCCAGACGCTTATCTGAAATTCCCACCAATGAATTACATAAGTAACTTTATCTTATTTTATGTTTTATTTATATTTTAATTATCAAAACCTCATATCAATTGAATCTGCCTGACTGAGATTTACAAGGATGACCATAGCTTGCTTCAAGCCAACAATCTCCGTGGGATTGGCCCTTACTCACGTAAGGTATTACTTGGACGACCCAGTGCACTTGCTGGTCAGTTATGCGGACTTGTGAAGAAGTGTTGAGATCACGATTCCGTGTACCAAGTTTTTGGCGCCGTTGCCGGGGATTGTTCGAGTTTGGACAACTGACGGTTCATCTTGTTGCTTAGATTAAGTAATTTTATTTTATGTTTAAGATTTTTACTTTTATTTTTTTATTTTTGAAAACAAAAAAAAATATATTTGTTCATAATTTTTAAGAATGAATTCTAGAGTTTCAAATGATATGTGAAGCCTGGCTGGCTGCTAAGCCATGTCTAATTTTTTTTTTTGGACTGAGGCTTTCACTTATTATTGCAGGAGCTTTTTGATTCCCATCAATTTGGCTGTTGTATGTAATGCTCTGCTGAAGCTTGGCTGGCCATTTGGCCATGTCTAATCTTTTGGACCGAAGCTTTCACATAAAGCTTGGCAGGCTATTTAGCCATGTCTAAATTTTTGGACCGAAGCTTTAGACTAACATTGCATGATTCCTGGAATTCTTATTAAAAATTTTGAATTTCTTTTTTTTCTTTTTCCAAAATAATTTTTCAAAAAATACAAAAAAAAAAATAAAACCATAAAAAACCAAAAAAAATTTATGTTTCTTGTTTGAGTCTTGTGTCAAGTTTTAAGTTTGGTGTCAATTGCATCTTTTTAATTTTCTTAAAATTTTTGAAAATTTATGCATGTGTTCTTCATTAATCTTCAAGTTGTTCTTGATGATTATCTTTGTTTGATCTTTACATTTTCTTGTTTTGTGTCTTTTCTTGTTTTTCATATGCATTTTCAAGTTATTAGTGTCTAAACATTAAAAATTTTTAAGTTTGGTGTCTTGCATGTTTTTCTTTTCCTAAAAATTTTCAAAAATATGTTCTTGATGTTCATCATGATTTTCAAAGTGTTCTTGGTGTTCATCTTGACATTCAAAGTGTTCTTGCATGCATTTTTGTTTTGATCTTCAATTTTTATGCTTTGTTTCATTTTTGATGTTTTTCTCTCTCATCATTAAAAATTCAAAAATAAAAGAAAAAACATATCTTTCCCTTTTTTTCACTCATAAATTTCGAAATTTTGAATTGATTTAGTCAAAAAGTTTTAAAAATTTGATTGTTTCTTGTTAGTCAAGTCAAAATTTTAATTTACAAACTCTATCTTTTCAAATCTTTTTCAAAATCAAATCTTTTTCAATTTTCTTTCATGTTTTACGAAAATTTTAAAAAATTTGATTTTCAAAATCTTTTTCTTATTTTTATCTCATATTTTCGAAATTAATGCTAACAATTAATGTTTTGAGTCAAAAATTTCAAGTTGTTACTTGCCTATTAAGAAAGGTTGAATCTTTGAATTCTAGAATCATATCTTTTAGTTTCTTGCTAGTCAAGTAATCAACTTTAATTTCAAAAATAAAATCTTTTTAATTTCCTTTTCAAATCTTCTTCAAAATGATTTTTAATCATATCTTTTTCAAAAATTTAATTTCAAAATCTTTTTCTAACTTCTTATCTTTTCAAAATTGATTTTCAAATCTTTTTCAATTAACTACTTGACTTTTTGTTTGGTTTTAAAAAGTTTACTATTTCAATCATATCTTTTTCAAAACCACCTAACTACTTCTCTCTCTAATTTTTGAAAATCACTAACCATTTTTTAAAAAAATTCCTTTTAATTAATTAATTATTTTAAATTCTAATCTTATTTTATTTTCCCCCTTAATTTTCGAATTCTAATTAATTAATAAAATAAAAACAAAAATATTTTTCTTTTATTTTAAAATTCGAATTTCTTATCCCTCCTATCTCTCTCTAGTTATCTATTTATTTACCAACAATTCTCTTCTTCTTATAATTCGAACCCTCTCCCTCTCTGTGTGTTCGAATTCTTCGTCTCCCTTCTTCATTCTATTTCTTCTATTCTTCTACTCACATAAAGGAATCTCTATACTGTGACATAGATGATTCTTCTTCTTCTCTGTTCTCTTCTTTTTCATATGAGCAGGAGCAAGGATAAGAACATCCTTGTTGAAGCTGATCCGAAATCTGAAAGGACTCTAAAGAGGAAGCTAAGAGAAGCTAAAGCACAACACTCTGGAGAGGACTTGACAGAATTTTTCGAAAAAGAAGAAGAGATGGCCGAACCAAATAACAATGGTAGAGATGCAAGAAAGATGCTTGGTGACTTTATTGCACCCTCTTCTGACTTCTGTGGAAGGAGCATATCAATTCATGCAATTGGAGCAAACAACTTTGAGCTTAAGCCTCAATTAGTTTCTCTAATGCAGCAGAATTGCAAGTTTCATGGACTTCCACTGGAAAATCCTCATCAGTTCTTAGCTGAATTCTTTCAAATATGTGACACTATTAAGATCAATGGGGTTAATCCTGAGGTCTACAGACTTATGCTTTTCCCCTTTGCTGTAAGAGACAAAGCTAGGACATGGTTGGATTCACAACTTAAAGATAGCCTGAACTCTTGGGAAAAGTTGGTCAATGCTTTCTTGGCCAAATTCTTTCCACCTCAAAAGTTGAGCAAGCTTAGAGTGGAAGTCCAAACCTTCAGACAAAATGAAGGTGAATCCCTCTATGAAACTTGGGAAAGATACAAGCAATTGATCAGGAGGTGCCCTTTTGACATGTTTTCAGAATGGAGCATCATATGTATATTCTATGATGGTCTGTCTGAATTGTCCAAGATGTCATTGGGCCACTCTACTGGAGGATCTCTTCATCTGAAGAAGACGCCTGCAGAAGCCCAGAAACTAATTGAAATGGTTGCAAATAACCAATTCATGTACACTTCTGAAAGAAATCCTGTGAATAATGGGACAACTCAGAAGAAAGGAGTTCTTGAGATTGATACTTGGTGCACAGAAATTGTGATTACACTTTGATTATGTAAAATTCATCGCTCTTTCTTTCCCTGGTAATGGCGCCAAAAATATGATGCCAATACCATGGTTCACAACTTCGCACAACTAACCAGCAAGTGCACTGGGTCGTCCAAGTAATACCTTACGTGAGTAAGGGTCGAATCCCACGGAGATTGTTGGTATGAAGCAAACTATGGTCACCTTGTAAATCTCAGTCAGGTGGATATAAAATAGTAATATGGTTTTCGAAAATAATTAATAAGATAGGGATAGAGATACTTATGTAAATCACTGGTGAGAATTTCAGATAAGCGAATAGAGATGCTTTCGTTCCTCTGAACCTCTGCTTTCCTGCTATCTTCATCCAATCAGTCTTACTCCTTTCCATGGCTGGCTTTATGTAATGCATCACCATTGTCAATGGCTACTTTCGGTCTTCTCTCGGGAAAATGATCCAAATGCCTTGTCACGGCACGGCTAATCGTCTGGAGGCATCACCCTTGTCAATGGTTTACATCCTATCCTCTCAGTGAAAATGGTCAACGCACCCTGTCACGGCACGGCTATTCATCTGTCGGTTCTCGATCATGCTGGAATAGGATTTACTATCGTTTTGCGTTCTGTCACTACGCCCAGCAATCGCGAGTTTGAAGCTCGTCACAGTCATTCAATCATTGAATCCTACTCAGAATACCACAGACAAGGTTTAGACTTTCCGGATTCTCTTGAATGCCGCCATCAATCTAGCTTATACCACGAAGATTCTGGTTAAGAGATCTAAGAGACACTCATTCAATCGAAAGTAGAACGGAAGTGGTTGTCAGGCACACGTTCATGGGGAATGATGATGATTGTCACGTTCATCACATTCAGGTTGAAGTGAGAATGAATATCTTAGAAGCGAAATAAGATGAATTGAATAGGAAACAGTAGTACTTTGCATTAATCTTTGAGGAACAACAGAGCTCTACACCTTAATCTATGGAGTGTAGAAACTCTACTGTTAAAATTACATAAGTGAAAGGTCCAGGCATGGCCGAATGGCCAACTCCTCTGATCTAAGTACCAGGCGTCCAAAGATGATCAAAGGATCAAAAGATAATCCAAAGATGTCTAATACAATAGTAAAATGTCCTATTTATAATAAACTAGTCACTAGGGTTTACATAAGTAAGTAATTGATGCATAAATCCACTTCCGGGGCCCACTTGGTGTGTGCTTGGGCTGAGCCTTAACTTTCCACGTGCAGAGGCCATTTGTGGAGTTGAACGCCAGGTTTTGATCCATTTCTGGCGTTCAACTCTGGTTTTTGATTCCTTTCTGGCGCTGAACTCCAGAATTGGGCAGAGAGCTGGCGTTGAACGCCAGTTTGCGTCGTCTAAACTTTGGCAAAGTATGGACTATTATATATTGCTGGAAAGCCCTGGATGTCTACTTTCCACCGCAATTGGAATCGCGCCATTTCGAGTTCTGTAGCTCCAGAAAATCAATTTTGAGTGCAGGGAGGTCAGAATCCAACAGCATCAGCAGTCCTTCTTCAACCTCTGAATCTGATTTTTGCTCAAGTTCCTCAATTTCAGTCAGAAAATACCTGAAATCATAGAAAAACATACAAACTCATAGTAAAGTCCAGAAATGTGAATTTAACATAAAAACTAATGAAAACATCCCTAAAAGTAACTAGATCCTACTAAAAACATACTAAAAACAATGTCAAAAAGCGTATAAATTATCCGCTCATCAATACTCTGAATGCCATATTGGCTCAGAATAAAATATTGACTCAGCAAGTCAATATGATTTCTCAGAGTCTGATTGGAATGCAAGTTGCATCCAGCAGTACTCAAGAAGCTTCCTCTGAAGGAGAAACTTATGACCCTTAGAATCCTGTAATGGATTAGGTGAATTACATGGGAGAATCCTATGGAAACACCTATAATCCTTTATGGAAGAATCATCCTAAATTTCTCATGGAAGGATCAGCAGAAGCCTAATCAAGGTTTCAACAATAATAATGGTGGAAGAAATAGGTATGGCAATAGCAAGCGTTTTCCATCATCTTCTGAGCAACAGACAGAGAATTTTAAGCAGAGCCACTCTGACTTAGCAACCATAGTCTCTGATCTATCTAAGACCACTCTCAGTTTCATGACTCAAACAAGGTCCTCCATTAGAAATCTGGAGGCACAAGTGGGTCAACTAAGTAAAAGAGTTACTGAAATCCCTCCTAGTACTCTCCCAAGCAATACAGAAGAGAACCCAAAAAGAGAGTGCAAGACCATAACTATAACCAACATGGCAGAACCTGGAGAGGAAGAAAAGGCAGTGATTTCCAATGAGGAAGACCTCAATGGACGTCCACTAGCCACTAAGGAGTTCCCTATTGAGGAACCAAAGGAATCTAAGGCTCATATAGAGACCATAGAGATTCCACTAAACTTACTGTTGCCATTCATGAGCTCTAATTAGTATTCTTCCTCTGAAGAGGATGAAGACATTGTTGAAGAGCAAGTTGCTTAGTATCTAGGATCAATCATGAAGCTGAATACCAAGTTGTTTGGTAATAAGACTTGGGAGGATGAACCTCCATTGCTCATCAATGAACTGAATACCTTGGTTCAATAGAAATTACCTCAGAAGAAATCGGATCCCGAAAAATTCTTAATACCCTGTATCATAGGCGCCATGACCTTTTAGAAGGCTCTGTGTGACCTTGGGTCAAGTATAAACCTCATGCCACTCTCTGTAATGGAGAAACTAGGGATATTAGAGGTACAAGCTGCTAAAATCTCACTAGAGATGGCAGACATTTCAAGGAAACAAGCTTATGGACTTGTAGAGGATGTCTTAGTGAAGGTTGAAGGCTTTTACATCCCTGCTGATTTCATAATCCTAGACACTAGGAAGGATGAAGATGAATCCATCATCCTTGGAAGACCCTTCCTAGCCACAGCAAGAGCTATGATTGATGTGGACAGAGGAGAGTTAGTTCTTCAATTGAATGAGGACTACCTTGTGTTTAAGTCTCAAGGATCTTCTTCTGTAACCATGGAAAGGAAGCATGAAAAGCTTTTCTCAATACAGAGTCAAACACAGCCCCACACTCAACTTCTATGTTTGGTGTTGGGAGGCCACCACTAAGCTCTGAGTCTATGTGAAGCTCTCTAATAGCTTCACTATGAAGCTATTGACATTAAAGAAGCGCTTGTTGGGAGGCAATCCAATGTTTTTTAATTATATTTATATATTTATTTTCCATTGTTATTTTATGTTTTCTTTAGGTTGATGATCATGTGAAGTCACAAAAACAAATGAAAAATTATAAACAGAATGAAAAACAACATCAAAAATAGCACACCTTGGAGGATAGGCTTACTGGCGTTTAAACGCGAGTAAGGATAGCAGAATGGGCATTCAACACCCAGCCTGGCAGCATTCTGGGTGTTAAACGCCAGAATGGGCAGCACTCTGGGCGTTAAACGCCAGAATGGACAGCACTCTGGGTATTTAACGCCAGAAATGGGCAGCAGGCTGGCATTTAACGCCAGGAAAGGTAGTAGAGTTGGCGTTAAACGTCAGGATTGGCACAGAATGGGCGTTTAAATGCCAGAATGGTGCAGGGAGCAGAATTTCTTGACACCTCAGGAGTCTCCATCTACCCTACCTCTTCTTCTCTCCTCTTCACACCTTTCTATAACACTCTTCCCCAAATACCCTTGACCAATCCCATCAATAACTCTTCCCCAAATACCCTTCACCTATCAAATCCTACCCTCTTCTCCATATTCTCTTCACTACTCACATCCATCTATCATAAAACCCCACATACCTCACCATTCAAATTCAAACCATTTCCCTCCTAGACCCACCCCTTCATGACCGAATCGCCTCTCCCTCCTACCCTATAAATAACCCTCCTCACTCCCTTCCTTTTCACATATCATAACCACCTAACACCCCCCTTGGCCAAACCATTCACACACCTCCATCTCCTCCATCTCTTCTTTTTCTAATCCCTTCTTTTTTCTTTTGCTCGGAGCAAACCTTTTAAGTTTGGTATGGGAAAAAGCTCTGCTTTTTATTTTTCCATAACCATTAATGGAACCTAAGGCCGGAGAAACCTCTAGAAAGAGGAAAAGAAAGGCAGTTGCTTCCAACTCCGAGTCATAGGAGATAGAGAGATTCATCTCAAAAACCCATCACTAGAAAAAGGATAGAGCAAACAAGAGAGCCAACTCATAGACCTCAACAAGAGCATGAGGAAGTCCCTCATCATGAAATCCCTAAAATGCCTCAAGGGATGCACTTTCCTCCATAATTTTTGGGAGCAAATCAACACCTCCATAGGAGAATTGAGTTCCAACATGGGACAACTAAGGTTGGTGCACCAAGAGCACTCCATCATCCTCCATGAAATTAGAGAAGACCAAAGAGCCATGTGGGAGGAGCAACGAAGGCAAGGAAGAGACATAGAGGAGCTCAAGCACTCAATAAGATCTTCAAGAGGAAGAACTAGCCGCTATCACTAAGGTGGACCCGTTCTTTAATTTTCTTGTTCTTATTTTTTCTGTTTTTCAAAAATTATGCTTTATGTTTTGTCTATGTTTGTGTCTTTATTACATAATCATTAGTCTCTAGTGTCTATGTCTTAAAGCTATGAATGTCCTATGAATCCTTCACCCTTCTTAAATGAAAAATGTTTTTAATTGCAAAAGAACAAGAAGTACATGATTTCGAATTCTATCTTGAAATTAGTTTAATTATTCTGATGTAGTGGCAACACCTTTTGTTTTCTGAATGAATGCTTGAACAGTGCATATTTTTGATATTGTTGTTTATGAATGTTAAATTTGTTGGCTCTTGAAAGAATGATGAAAAAGGAGAAATATTGTTGATAATCTAAAAAATCATGTAATTGATTCTTGAAGCAAGAAAAAGCAGTGAAAAGCTTACAGAAAAAAAAAGGCAAAAAAAATTAAAGAAAAAAGAAAGAAAGAAAAAGAAAAAGCAGAAAAGGCCAATAGCCCTTTAAACCAAAAGGCAAGGGTAAAAAGGATCCAAGGCTTTGAGCATTAATGGATAGGAGGGCCCCAAAGGAATAAAATCTTGGCCTAAGCGGCTAAACCAAGCTGTTCCTAACCATGTGCTTGTGGCGTGAAGGTCCAAGTGAAAAGCTTGAGACTGAGCGGTTAAAGTCGTGGTCCAAAGAAAAAAGAGTGTAGTTAAGAGCTCTGGGGACCTCTAAATGGGGACTCTAGCAAAGCTGAGTCACAATCTGAAAAGGTTCACCCAGTTATGTGTCTGTGGCATTTATGTATCCGGTGGTAATACTGGAAAACAAAATGCTTAGGGTCATAGCCAAGACTCATAAAGTAGCTGTGTTCAAGAATCAACATACTGAACTAAGGGAATCAATAACACTATCTGAATTTTGAGTTCCTATAGATGCCAATCATTCTGAACTTCAAAGGATAAAGTGAGATGCCAAAACTGTTCAGAAGAAAAAAGGCTACAAGTCCCGCTCATCTAATTGAAGCTAATCTTCATTGATAAGTTTGGAATTCATTGTATATTCTCTTCTTTTTATCCTATTTTGTTTTCAGTTGCTTCGGGACAAGCAACAATTTAAGTTTGGTGTTGTGATGAGCGGATAATTTATACCCTTTTTGGCATTGTTTTTACATTATTTTTAGTATGATTTAGCTAGTTTTTATTATATTTTTATTAGTTTTTATTTAAAAAATCACATTTCTGGACTTTACTATGAGTTTGTGTGTTTTTCTGTTATTTCAGGTATTTTCTGGCTGAAATTGAGGGACCTGAGCAAAAATCTGATTCAGAGGCTAAAAAAGGACTGTAGATGCTGTTGGATTCTGACCCTCCTGCACTCGAAGTGGATTTTCTGGACTTACAGAAGCTCAATTGGCGCGATCTCAATTTCGTCGGAAAGTAGACATCCTGGGCTTTCCAACAATATATAATTATTTATACTTTGCCCGAGATTTGATGGCCCAAACTAGCGTTCAAAGACAGCCTAAAACATCATGGCGTAAAACGCCCAAAATGGCACCAGAATTGGAGTTAAACGCCCAAACTGGCACCAAAGCTGGCATTTAAATCCAGGAACAGCCTATGCACGAAAATGCTTCAATGCTCAGCCCAAGCACACACCAAGTGGGCCCTAAAAGTGGATTTCTGTAACCCTAGGTTACTAGTATAGTATAAAAACTACTTTTAGAGATTTATTTTATGTCTTTGATCTTTTGGAACTTGTATGTACACGTTTGGAGGCTGGCCTTACGGCCATGCCTAGACCTCTTTTCACTTATGTATTTTCTACAGCGGAGTTTCTACACCCCATAGATTAAGGTGTAGAGCTCCGCTGTTCTTCATGAATTAATGCAATTACTACTGTTTTCTATTCAATTCACGCCTACTTCTTCTCCAAGATATACTCTCGTACTTAATTCAGTTAAGTCAGAATGAAGGGGTGACCCGTGACAATCACCCAATCTTCGTTACTCGCTTAGCCAAGATCGCATGCCTAACAACCACAAAGCGGTTTACATGATGTTCAACGTAGTCATTGGACGACAGCTGGAGTATATTCTCTTGGATATCTAATACACGGACCGAGTCTGTGAGATTAGTATCTTCGTGGTATAGGCTAGAATTATTGGCAGCCATTCTTGGGATCCGAAAAGTCTAAACCTTGTCTGTGGTATTCCGAGTAGGATCCGGGAAGGAATGACTGTGACAAGCTTCAAACCTGCGAATGTTGGGCGCAAGTGACAGTGTGCAAAAGGATCAATGGATCTTATTCCGACGCTAGCGGAAACCGACAGATGATTAGCCATGCGATAGCTGTACCTGGTATTTTTCATCCGAGACGAGAATTCCGACAGTTGATTAGCCGTGCAGAAACCTTAGAGGACCATTTTCACTGAGAGGATCTTATAGCTTGCCATGGAAGGAATTAACACATGGTTGGAAGAAGGCAATAGGAAAGCAGAGGTTCAGAAGCAATAAAGCATCTCCAGACACTTATCTGAAATTTCTACCAATGAATTACATAAGTAACTTTATCTTATTTTATGTTTTATTTATATTTTAACTATCAAAACCTCATAATCAATTGAATCTGCCTGACTGAGATTTACAAGGACGACCATAGCTTACTTCAAGCCGACAATCTCCGTGGGATCAACACTTACTCATGTAAGGTATTACTTGGACGACCCAGTGCACTTGCTGGTCAGTTATGCGGAGTTGTGAAGAAGTGTTGAGATCACGATTCCATGTACCAGCACCAGGCCAAGACCTAAATGCGGCCCGACTTGTAGGGTAACCCGACACATGTACATACTCTTATTTACATTTTTGATTCATGGCATTTTATTCTAATAAAAATAGAGATTCCCTAAAAAGGTTTCCTACCAAGGCGCATTGATTTACGCTCGAAAAACGCAAAATTCATCCCCCGACTAGGAAAGGTCGGCGAGGTGAAGCGACGAGGTCCAAATTTATGTGAGAAGTTATAAAAGCAACCCGTATAAAATGGCCTGACGAGGTCAGATGAAAAGCAGGGTTGCAAAAAATAACTAGAAAAGGGCCGACACAGAAGTCGGACCAGCTAAAGGATTACTAAAAAGGAACATTTTCTTCTTAACCATGCGAAAAAGGTTGAAAAACCTAGTGTTAAAATTGCTAAGCTAAAAGGTAGGAGTCCAAAAAGGATGCTACTTAAAAGGCAAAGGCAACCAAAAAGCCAAACAAGGCTCAAAAGTCGTCCAAATAAACTAAAAAGAAAAGGTTCTGCATAAGAACACTACCTAGAAAGTTATTGGAAACCGACTAAAAGCCTGCAACACAGAACACCGAGCTGCAGGGACGAAATCACCAAAAGCAGAATAAGGTAACTCGGGAAAGTTGTCAACACAACTAGAGAAAGTGTAGACCAACACACAAAAGGGTAGAAGTTCTTGAAAGAACACCACCCCAAGGTCATCAGGAAGGACGCTAGTCAGAAAAGACCAACACCTAACTCTGGTAAATAGCTAGGCAAAAATCGACAGCGGAACGCCACCCTAAGAAGGAAACCATAAAAGGGTGAAACAGCAACCAAAGGATATGAGCATTTCTTAGAAGCCAGCCAATACACTACAAGAATAGCCAAAACAAAGTTTCAAAAAGTTAAAGCATTAAAACTCAAAGGTTACCTAATAGCAACCAAAGAGTGAAAGTGTTTTGATTAAAAACTAAAAGGTTGCTAGAAAGCAACCACAGTCACCCAGAGAGCCATTCAAAAGATTACAATATAAAGAGTTTAAAAGGACCACAGGTCGGACTATACCAGCATATAATCAAAAGAGAAGAAAAAAAAGAGAAGTCACAAGGAATCCAGCTTCGCCCCCGTCGCTGCATCCTGAGGAGATGGAGGAATAACTGAAATCGGGATGGCCCCGACAACACCATCAGGGCCATTCAGGATATCCACATCGGAGTCCGCCTCAGGTCGGGACGTCTCAACAGAAGGGGTCACAGAAACCTTGTAGGAGAATCAGGAGCGGAAGTCTCATCATCATCAGGGGCCGGCACAATCTTACCATCCTCGACAACATTATCCACACTGAACAAGGTAAGGTCGGCATCTAGAGTAAGCACCCGAGCTTGAGCCTTCAAGTTCTCTTACAGGGCGGTCATGCCATTTACTATGTGCCCCTGTAACTCGGCATAGTCATCATAAGAGGATTGAAGCTTCTCCTTAACCTCAAGAAGCTCTCCATAGGTCCAAATATAGCTCTCCTTAGCCTTCTTCGCCATCTCCTCTGCCATGTTAGCAGCCACCTCTGCCACAGTAGCTCGGGCTTTCTCCTTCTCCAAAGACAGCTCCTGCCCAACATTCTTCGCCTGTAGCTCAAGCCTTAATCCCTCTACCCTATCATAATTAGTCTTAGCTTTCCCAAGAAAGGCACTAGTTGTGTTGATAGGAGATTTCTTAAATTCCCTCGACAGAGCAATGCTAAGGTTGGCCATCCGAATACTGTTGCTAGATATAAAATCAAGATGATGGAGAATGGACACATCATCACTCGGAATGAAGCCATACGGTGCAATATGCTCCGCAGCAAAGGCCACGCCGTTAAAGTCCTTGTCGTTAAGATCGTAAGCTCCAGTAGTCCTCGGCTTCTAGGGAGAAGGCCCAGATGAAGATGGGGAAGAGGCAGCACCAGAAGTTGCCAGAGGCGGATCAGCAGAGGCCACCCGAGCTTGAGGAGTTGGAATAATCTCCCTCGGACCTTGAGGTCCCGAGTCCGGCTTCTTCGAAGGGACCTAGGAAGAACCCTCCCCCGACGTCTTTTTCTGTAAATTCTGGGCGGCCACTGTCTTCTTGGTCTTGTGGAAGACCCTCATCGAATCAGAACTAGCAACCTTCTCTGAAAAAAGGAATCACAAAAATAGTTATATAGTGGACAAAAACAAACAAACGACAATAAATTTCTTTTTGGAAAGTCGGGCGCTACCTAGCTCAGAACGGAGAAGAGCAGGATTTCTTAAAAAAAAATTTTGTGCCCAAATGAGGAGGTTCCCCCCAGTGCTCCTCCAAAACAACCACAAAGGCTATCTCTACCTCATCAAGACTCTCTAAAGAATACTTAAGAACTATAGGGTTTTCTTGCCACCAAAGGGGAAAGAGAGGTTCTTTGTTCTCGTCAAGAAAGAAGGGGTGAACACCATCTACAGCCCGAACATTGAAGTAGAAGTTTTTAAAATCATGAAAGGAGTCATCATAAATGGAAAAGACTTTTTTACCCTGGGTAGCCCAAAAAGAGATCCAAGAAGCCTTCTTCTTGGCCGCCCCTGGCTTGGTCAGCACAAACAAATAAAGGAATAGACAAAGGGAAGGTCGGACACCTAATTCTTGACACATTAACTGAAATATCTTTATGAAAGCCCAAGCGTTGGGATGAAGCTGGGATGGGGCAAGCTTGCAGTTCCACAAGATGTTAGACTCAAACTCGGTAAAAGGAAGGGTAACACTTAACTTGGTGAAAAAGTAATCATATGCATAAAAGAAAGGACACTCCGCCCGACTTAAGGGAGGAAAACTAACCTTCTCCTGAGGGTCGGGCGACACCAGCTCGTAGTTCTTCTCATCCTCTCTATTCTCACAGACCCTATGATACCTCCTAAACTTCTCACAGTACTCCCGATTTGCTATAGTAACACATCCTAACACTACAGAATCTAACCAGTCAGCCATACCAGGAGGAATCTTTGTGGACATTTCAACAATATTTCTACGAGAAGACATAAAAAGTATACTTACAGCAAGAAAATGAAAGGGGCATCACTACCAAACAACTCGGTCAGAAAATAAGAAGACAAAAAAGCAAACAGTAAACAGTAACACATGCAGCAAAAGGGTGCCCCAAGGTTCACACGAACAAATATCACCACTGAAACCCAGAGGCACACTTTGGAGGCAATGCAGACACAGAAAAGAAAAGTGCAAAACATCAAAGAAAACCCAAAACCCCCAACCTTTTCAAAACAACAAAAAAGAACGAAAGATCAAAAGCTTTAAATGAAAAGCAGAAGCATGCAGCAAAAACCATACATCAAGCAGAAGGATCGCGACCATGAAATGCGAAGAGCGCAAAATAGAGTACCAACCTACAACGAGAAGAAGCAGTAGCGACGAATGCGCAGCAAAATCACAGACGGTTTGCACCAACAAACACCTCGAAGCCTCAAGGAAAGGAAAAAAGCTTGGGGCAAGTAATGAGTGGATAATTTACATCCTTTTTGGCATTGTTTTTACATAGTTTTTGGTATGTTTTAGTTACTTTTTATTATATTTTTATTAGTTTTTATTCAAAAATCACATTTCTGGACTTTACTATGAGTTTGAAAGTTTTTCTGTAATTTTAGGCATTTTCTGACTGAAATTGAGGGACCTGAGCAAAAATCTGATTCAGAGGCTGAAAAAGGATTACAGATGCTGTTGGATTCTGACCTCCCTACACTCGAACTAGATTTTTCGGAGCTACAGAAGCCCAATTGGCACGCTCTTAATTGCGTTCGAAAGTAGACATCCTGGGCTTTCCAGCAATATATAATAGTTCATACTTAGCCCAAGATTTAATTGCCCAAAACTGGTGTTCAAAATCTGCCTAAAAATTCTGGCGTAAAACGCCCAAACAGGCACTAGAATTGGAGTTAAACGCCCAAACTGGCACCAAAGCTGGCGTTTAACTCCAGAAACAGCCTATGCTAAAAAAAGCTTCAATTCTCAGCCCAAGCACACACCAAGTGGGTCCCGAAAGTGGATTTCTGCACTATTTGCACTTAGTTACTCATTTTCTGTAACCCTAGATTACTAGTCTAGAATAAAAATTACTTTTAGAGATTCATTTTGGGGATATATGACATTTTTACATTTCATATTGTATCTTTGACGGCATGAGTCTCTAAACCCCATAGGTGGGAGTGAGGAGCTCTGCTGTGTTTCAATGGATTAATGCAATTACTACTGTTTTCTATTCAATCACGCTTGATTCTGTTCTAAGATACTGACTCGTACTTTAATATAGAGAATATGATGATCTGTGACACTCATCATTATCCTCAACCTATGAACGCGTGCCTGACAACCACTCCTGTTCTATCTGAGCTCAACGTAGTCATTGGGCGACAGCTTGAGTGCGTATCTCTTAGGTTTCTAATCCACGGACCGAGTCCGGAGGTTAGAACCTTCGTGGTATAGGCTAGAACCAATTGGTAGCATTCCTGGGATCCGAAAAGTCTAAACCTTGTCTGTGGTCGAGTAGGATTCGGGAAGGGATGACTGTGATGAACTTCAAACTCGCGAATGTTGAGCGCAGTGACAGTGTGCAAAAGGACAATGGTCCTATTCCAACGCTAGTGGGAACCGACAGATGATTAGCCGTGCGGTGACAGTGCATATGGATTTTTTTCATCCGAGAGGATCATACAGCTTGCGATTGAAGGAAGCCATGCATGTTTGGAGAAGAAGACAGTAGAAAAGCAGAGTTTCAGACGACATAGCATCTCCGAAACCTCAGCCTGTTCCCCATTACTGAATCACAAGTACTGTTTATTTCATATTATTTATTTTCATAAATATAACCACTATTATCATTAATCTCCTGACTAAGATTTACAAAATAACCATAGCTTACTTCAAGCCGACAATCTCCGTGGGATCGACCCTTACTCACGTAAGGTATTACTTGGACGACCTAGTGAACTTGCTGGTTAGTTGTGTGGAGTTGTGAAAAGTGTAATCACAATTTCGTGCACCAGCAAGTTAAAGTGAGAAAAGGATTTTTCTCTGGGAGAAAGCAAAAGAAAACAGACGGAAGCAAGAAACTAAAGAATGTGAAACCACTTTGATTTCAAACAAAATGCAAAGAGGGAAACGAAACGGCAAAGAAATAAAGGCCCAATTAAAAGGCTTTTAAAGCGCTTGTATGAATCCAAAAAAGTAACGCACTCGAGAATGGCGCAGCATTTAAAGAGGGAAAGAAGGAATGCTTCGCGTTTTGAAACAGCATTAAAGACACAAAGCCCAGGCGAATGGAATAACAGCACCTCAGGTACGATCAACAAAAATATAATTTAGCTCAACCTCCCCTGGAAAAGGTCAAAGCTCGGGAATGAGCACAATCTCAAGTTGGTCCGAGCTATAGGGTCGGGTTGGTTGGAGACAAAGGGACCGGCCTCATGAAAGGTTGGTCCGCTACTAACCTCTTCACAAAAGACCTCGGAAAAGATGCCACAGAGGCCCAAAACAAAGAACCACTGCCTTCTAGGACGCGGTTGACAAAAGATACGATCTCACCCACAAAAAGATAACATAAGATAAAAAACTTATCTCGAAGGGAGATCGTCATACACCACTATAAATACACTGGAGCACCCAGGTATAACTCATACTCCAATTCTACTAAAAACCTGCCTAAAGCTTGTACTGACTTAAGCATCCGAGTCTCTTGCAGGTACCACCCCTCGGTGATCAACAACCAGCAGCACCTCCAAGTCGGACGTGACAGGCTTAACCAGACCGGAAGATCTCGTCCGAGATCGACCTCAACGTTTCAGGTAACCCTCGGAACACGTAGCCTACGGAGTTTAAGCAGACTAGTTACAAACACACAATTCTGAGTTTTTGAGTTAAAACAGCATATACAAATTATCTCTCAAAATCAACCCTCTATGGAAACAAAGATACAAAAGAGAGAGAGAGAGTTTATAACAAAATATCCAAAATACACAAAAGAGATATCAAGAGATTCTCCACTCCGTCACCATCTAGAAACTCACCGAGGGGGATTGTGACCTGCATCTGAAAAACGACAACAGAATAAGATATGGGAACTTGAGGTTCTCAGTATGGTAACAGTGCCCAATATGTAAGATATAATGTTTTGGGATGCCAAAGGCAATCCTAGAACTTCACATAAAACTAAAGATCCAAACTTAAAGCAATGCTAAATTTAAAACCATAACTTATAATGAAACATGGGTAATCTAACTTAGGGAATTTCTAACTAAACCAACACCGATATCCCACGGCCTTCACCATCCAAACCTCCACGTGATTCCATCGCCACCTGATGTGCGAGTATCTTATACCTTATGACAAGTCATCTTAGCCTATTTTAACTAGTCTTTTTCTTTTGTTTTCATTAGAATTATGCACTTTCTTGAGCTACAAGCAAGCCAATTAGGTAGATTTTCATGTTTCCTTTGATTTAATCAACCATGTATGAATTCATGCTATTTCATGAGGTTTTATACTATAATTGTTACATATTATGAAAGAATGAATATCTCATGATTTTAAGCATAGCTTTGATGTGTTTGGTTGATTAATGATAGGTGAAGAAAGCTTGGAGAAAGGTTGAAGCAAGAAGGAATAGCTAGGAGTAAAGAGAAGACAATGGAATAAGTGAAATTGAACCAGGAAGCAAAAAGCTGGACCTAAAGTTAGCCTCAAACTTTTGCACAAACTTTTGGGTGAAAAGTTTGCGCCAACGTTAGCCCCTAACTTTGAGGCTAACGTTGGCACATGATAATTCTCCCTGGGCACCAAAAGTTTGCGCCAACGTTAGCCCCCTAACTTTGAGGCTAACATTGGCATGAAGAAAACCTCCCTGGGCACCAAAAGTTTGCGCCAACATTAGCCCCCTAACTTTGAGGCTAACGTTGGCATGAAGAAAACCTCCCTGGGCACCAAAAGTTTGCGCCAACGTTAGCCCCCTAACTTGGTGGCTAACGTTGGCACATGAAAATCACAAGGGGAGGAGCAAAAGTTTGCGCCAACGTTAGCCCCCTAACTTGGTGGCTAACATTGGCGCCACAAGTGCACAAGGTAAGGCCAACGTTAGGGCCAAAGTTAGACCCCTAACTTTGGCACCAACGTTGGTATCAGATGGATATAGTTGCTGATATGAAAAGTTTGGGCAAAAGTTAGCCCCCTAACTTTTGCTCAAACTTTTGGTCCAACTTTTGCAAAACTCCAACCCGGTTCAATTGGTTCACTTTGGTTCTTCTCCAAACTTCAAGAGCAATCAACCAAGGCCTCTTTCAACCCAATTTCACCAAGAGCAAAGGCCCAACTCAAGGCTTGAAGATCATTTGAAGAAAGTGTATAAATAGGATAGAATTCAAGTTCTTCGGAGAGCTTTCTTTTGGAATTTTCATAATAGTTTTTGGAGAGCTTTTGATATTGAGTGATCTTTAATTTCTTTGTCTTGGGGAAGGAGAGTACACTTCTCTTCCTCTCAGTTTTATTGCTTTCAATTTCAATTACAATTGTCTTGGATTTTTGGGTTGGAGAATTGAAGAAATTCTGTTTCAATCTCAACCTTGGATCTGACTGCTTTATTTACTGCTTGATTGAATTTCAATTTCTGTTAATTGCTCTTCATCCACTTTCTTTGAATTTCAATTACAATTTCTTGTTGGATCTAGGAAGGCATTGAGATCTAGACTTGATTTTCTAGTCTCTGGGCCCTGAGATCTGAATTCCTAATTTACATTTTGTTTCTTGCTTTTAATGTTCATTTACTTTACTGCTTCAAGATCCGATTCAACCCAAACCCTCTTCTACTTCTCTGCTTGATGCAATTTACTTTTCCTTGTTTAAATTCTGCAAATCCAATCCCCAATTCCCTTTACAATTCCAGTCGTTTACATTTCTTGCACTTTAAGATTCCGCAATTTACATTTCTTGCATTCTAAGTTTCTGCTATTTAATTTCTTGTTCTTTAAGATTCAGCACTTTAATTCCCTGTTCTCTTTACTTCCATGCAATTTAATTTTTGCAAAGTACAAAACACTCAACCAAATCTTGATTCGCTTGACTAAATTAACCACTAAGCTAAAATTGCTCAATCCTTCAATCCTTGTGGGATCGACCTCACTCCCGTGAGTTTTTATTACTTGATACGACCCGGTACACTTGCCGGTTAGATTTGTGTGTTTTGGGAGAAATTTATTTTTCACCAAAATACTCATCAAGTTTTTGGCGCCGTTGCCGGGGATTGATTAGATTGACAATGATTAAGTGAGGTGGTGATCTAGATCAAGCACTTTCTCTTTATTTTTGATTAACCCACTAACTGTTTGATTTTTTGCTTAAACTAACTAACACTTCAATCTAGAAGTGGATTGAAGTGTCACTGGTTTTGTGCATTTCTCATGCTCTGCTTGTATGTCAGGTACAAGAAGAACCATACCCAATTTTCATGAACAAGACGAAAGAACTCTCAGGAGGTTAAGAAGAGCTGAAAGAGGGAAAAATATTGTTGGAGAAGAGGAATCAGACGAAGAATTCCAATAGATGGAGGAACATTCAACCAATCCACCAGGTGGAGCAGACAACAACAATGACAACCCACCCCAGAGGAGAGTTTTGGCTTCCTATACCTTTGCAAATCCTAGACATTGTGGGAGCAGCATCTTGGCTCCAAATGTCAATGCTGACAATTTTGAACTCAAGCCACAACTCATCACTTTGGTTCAGAACAATTGCTCTTTTGGTGGAGGACCACTTGAGGACCCACACTAACATTTATCCACTTTCTTGAGGATATGCAACACTGTCAAAACTAATGGAGTGCCTCCTGACAGTTACAAACTGATGCTATTCCCATTTTCTCTCAGGGACAAGGCCACTCAATGGTTGGAATCTTTTCCAAGGGACAGCATCAATAACTGGGATGATTTGGTAACCAAGTTTCTTGCCAAGTTTTACCCACCTCAGAGGATTATAAGGTTGAAGGCTGAGGTACAAACATTTACACAAATGGAGGCTGAACCCATCTATGAGGCATGGGAGAGGTATAAGGCTCTAATCAAGAAATGTCCCCCTGCCATGTTTAATGAGTGGGAGAAGCTGCAGAACTTCTATGAAGGCTTAACACTGAAATCCCAGGAAGCTTTGGATCATTCAGCTGGAGGTTCCTTGCAACTCATGAAAACTGCAGAGGAGGCTCAAGAACTCATCGATATGGTGGCCAATAACCAATATTTCTTTGCTCATCAAAGAGGCCGCCAACCATCACAAAGGAGAGGAGTAATGGAGCTAGAAGGAGTAGATTCAATCCTGGCTCAAAACAAATTAATGCAGCAGCAAATTCAACAACAATTTGAGCAAATGACCAAGAGGATTGATGGCTTCCAAGTTGCAGCAGTTAACACCAGCCAACCATCAGGCACATGGGGGCAAAATGAAGAAATCCAAGAGGAGCAACAGCAGGAACAAGTCCAGTACATGCATTCAAGCCCAAATGAATTCTATGGTGATACCTACAACCCCTCATGGAAAAATCACCCCAACCTCAGATGGGGAGACACTCACAACCAAAACCAACACCCATGGCAGAGGAATTCAAATCAAAACAACCCAAGAAGCAACCAAAACTACAACCAGCAGCAGACTAACCAAAACACATACAGAAAACCTCAAAACAACTACCCTAATCTCAACCAGTACCAATCCAATAACCAACCCACCAACCAAAATACCTATCATCCAACACCCATATCTCACAACCCACCACAAGCACCACCTGAACCTCAAAGACTCACCAACTTAGAGACCTTGATAGAAAAAATGATGAAACACCATGAAATAACAAACAAAAACCATGAAGCATCATTAAAGAGCCTAGAGAGGCAGATTGGGCAACTCTCCAAGCAAGTATCTGTTGAGAGATCTTCAAACTCACTGCCCAGTGACACAATCCCAAATCCCAACGAGGAATGCAAGGCAATACAATTAAGGAGCGGGAGAACATTGATAAGCAACAATGACACTACACAGAAGCAAGCAGAGAGCATCAAAGAACCAACAGAGGATGAGAAGCAAGCAAAGGACGATGAAGCTAAGGAGCAAGTTGTGATGCCAAACAAAAGCACTGAGAAACTTAAAGAGAAGGACGACCAGCCACATAGCTCAAAGAAAGTAATCCAGGGACAGTAGCAAATAGGAAAGAGCATCACACCTCCACTGCCATATCCCCAGAGGTTTAACAAAGAGGTTAAAGACCAGCATTTTCACAAATTCCTTGAGATTTTTAAGAAGCTGGAAATCAATATCCCCTTGGCTGAAGCACTTGAGCAAATGCCTCTGTATGCCAAATTCTTGAAGGAGCTTGTCAACAAGAAAAGAAGCTGGGATGAGAAAGAAACCATAATGATTACTGAGGAATGCAGGGCCTTGATTCAAAAGGGGCTTCCTCCCAAGCTTGAGGACCCAGGGAGCTTCCTGTTGCCTTGCACCATTGGGGAATTGACCATCACTAAAGCAATGTGCGATCTCGGAGCAAGTATTAACTTAATACCATCCTCCTTGGTGAAAAAGCTGCATATAGAGGAGGTCAAACCAGTACAAATGTCTCTGGAGCTGGTAGACAAGTCAATGGTATACCCCAGGGGTGTAATTGAAAATCTTTTGGTCAAGGTGGACAGTTTTATATACCCTGCTGATTTTGTGGTTCTAGAATCAAACGATGATTATGGTGACTCTGTTATACTGGGAAGGCCATTCTTGGCCACTGCTAGAGCTATCATAGACATAGAGGAAGGGGAATTAACTCTCAGGATGCATGACCAGAGTGTCACTCTGAAAGTATTACCAGAGGCACAATTTACCAAGGAGAAGAAAGACTATATGAAAAATGACCAGGAAGGTCACAGCAACATCCCAATGCTAAGGATTGTGCAGACTGATGAAGAAACCCAAGAGGATATTAGAGTATTAGCCACTGAAAAGAGAGGCCCCCAAGGAAAGCCTACGGCCAGAAAAGAAAGATCAACAAAAGGAAAGATGAAACGCAGAAACAAAGCAAAAAGGGGTTGGAAGAATAGAAAGATTCCAACAGAGGGGCTTTCCAAAGGTGACAAAGTGCAACTGATATATCAACAGCTGGGGGCAAATCAACAAACCGAGGATTACTACACTGTCAGCAACATACTCTCATTAGAGGATGCTGAAATTGAACACCAGAGAACAAAGAAGAGGATCACGGTCAGAGGAGACAAATTGAGGCCCTACAAGCACCAACCACCATAAAAGAAAGCCTCAATGTCAAGCTAATGACAATAAAAGAGCGCTCCATGGGAGGCAACCTATGCTTTATGATTCATGTCATTTTAAATTCAATAAGTTATGATCAATTGAGCATGAATTCTTTTCTCTTTTCATGAACATGTCCATTGACTGCATGCACTATTTTGAAACATATGCTAAGTTTGGTGTGCCTTCAAGCACACTAAACCAATGGTACAAATAATTCCATTTTGCATGTTTGGAGTATCTTTACAAAACATATGGCCAAACACTAAGTTTGGTGTCCACATAGCTTCATGAAAAGTAGAAACTCATGCATCAATAATCATACAATTGTTGTTTTCCAAAATCTTATAAATGGAAAAATTCTTTTCCGGTAATGAAGGCATTAATTGTGATGTACCCTTTGACAAGAAACAAGTATGGTGTTCATCAAACCTTGATGCACCGATTTAGGGATACAATTAATCCTTCATGAAAAAAAAAGGGAGAAAAAGAAAGTATGATGAAAACAATTCTTATGAACATTTAACATTTGAATCTCACTAATTGGAGGAAGATACTCATTTTCTTTATATATGACCAAACATTAAGTTTGGTGTCCTCAAAGGAGAGTGTCACGGTTCAAATGATATAAGAATTGATGGTTCACATAGTATTAATAAAAAGAACACTCTTGCTACGGTTGGATAAAACTAATGTATGTTGTCTTGTTGTGGTGACTAGGAGGTCAAAGAATCTTCAAAGAAAAAGACAAGACAAAGGAAAGCATAGCATGTGGACAAAATCCCATCACATGCCTCGAAAAAGAAATCTGCCACTCCTTGAGAATGATCACGGCAAAGGCAAGGGAAGGAGCAAACTTTGTCTTCATTCATCCTTACATGCATACCTTTGATCTCCATAAGTCTAATTGCATCTCAGCCCTTCATTGCTCATTTAAAAGCATACCACCTTCAAGCCATGCACATGACCGAATCACTCCAACCTTGGAAACTTCACTCCCTTCATCACTCCTCAACATAACAAGCTCTGTGCAACATTTCTCTTACTTTAAACTCCAACCATTTAAACTTCTCTTCATCATTTCTTGTCATAGCAAGTTCGGTCTCAATTTCTTTTTGCTCCAAACACACATCAAACTCTCCAACATTTTTCACACTCCTTCTAACCTCACAAGACTCAACCAACCAAGTGATCATGGCCTCCTCCTCAAGAACCAAACGAAGAAAAGGGAAAGATTCCATGGTGGAGGAAGACACACATGAATATGACCAATGGAGATTCAAGTCTTGGTTTTATCAAATGCAAATTCAATGGATGAACGAGAAAAGAATCTATCCTGAAATTCCATTCTTGTTGCCGGATGATGGATGTCAAGAAATGAAGGACAAAATTAGGAAGAGGAGGTGGGAGGAACTTGCATCACCAGCCATCCGAATCAATGCCAATATCATAAGAGAGTTCTATGCAAATGTCCCAAGGCTTGACATGCGTGAGCCCCCAACGTACAAGAGCTATGTGCGGGGGGTGGAAGTAGACTTTAGCCCGGATGCAATCAAGAAAGTCTTGAAACTAAAGTCAGTCCGCTTTAGTGAACCGGGATACCAACAAAGATTGAATGAGAATCAGGATTATGATGAGATTGCGAGAGACATTTGTATGGAGAACTCAGAGTGGGAAGGAGATGACAAGAACAGATATAAGTACCTGAAGAGATGTAACCTCACCCCGGAAGCAAAAGGATGGTATGAGTTGATGAAAAGATCAATTCTGGGCACAGTGAACACCTCAGAAGTTAACAGGGAGAGAGCCGTGATGCTGCATTGCATCATTGTGGGAGGAGAGATAAGAGTTCATGACATCCTTGCAAAAGACATTCAAAAGCTGGCTGAGAAGAATTCGGCCGGATCTTGGTTATACTATCCGAGTACCATTTGGAGGTTGTGTGCAAAGGCTAAAGTTCCAATGGAAGAGGAGAATCCAATGTAGTTAAGCCAAGGCATGCCCATAACCATTGAACGAATGATGATGCCCCTTGAAGCACATCAAGGCCGAAGACCACATGGAAGAAGGGAAAGAGAAGAACAAATGGAAGAAGATGAGCCACACATAGAATAAGAGCCACAAGAGGAGGAGGAACAACCACACTTTTTCCCACATGGCAATATGGATATGACTCAAATGCAAGAAGCAATAGGAAGATTGTCACAACAGTACACGAGAATCCAAGAAAGGCAAGAGGAATACCATTCTCTGTACATGAAAAACCAACAAGCACAAGAAGAAAGGGAGCTAAGAATAATGAACAAACAAAGTGAATTCGAGTCAAGATTCCTTGTGATGCAAGAAGAACATGCTTTTCAATCTCATGAATCTTTTGGAAAGTTGGAACAGATGCAAGCTAAAAATTTGAGGGCTCTCAAAGAGTTCACAACACTCCAAGATGCAAGGTATGAAGTACAAGCCGATTACAACATCAATAGCCAAATCAAACTGAACTATATTGGAGAACATTTGCACAACATGGATCCGGCTTTCCCAACTTTTGATGAATTCTTCAAAAAGAGAAGTGAGGTAGAGGTAAGCAATGCTATGAGACTTGAAGATAGAGTGGAGGAGGCTATGAATAAGGCTGGCTTTTGGCGAGGTCAACAGGCACCAAACACGGATGGTGGGAACACTAGCAGCCAAGTGTATGAAAGGAGAAAGAAAAGGCATGACAAATGAAAGGTGGACTTGCTCCTTGTTCATCACTATAAAGAAAAAAAAAACATGCATTCTATCTGTTCTAAGTGTCTTTGCATCTTTAAGTAGTTCTTTTTAATTAAAAGTCTTTGCATTATGTTTGTTTCTTTTAAAATAAGTAGGCTAGTTTATGTGTGTGCTTGTGTGTTTACTTTCACTTGACAAGAAGCATGTGTTGTCCCCTGCATCTTTAAGTTCAATAAAAGAAAAGTTTGAATGTGAAGCAAGATGATCTCTGTTAGATAGAAGTAGAATAAAAGTAAGTGGTGGTATGTGTGTGGTTGTATAATAGCTCACTTTTAGTGAATAAAGAGCTAGGATATCTCTTTCTAAGTAAAGAGTGGCCTACTGTCTATGAATCTCAATTAAATAAAAAATTCCTTGGTTAGAAAGAAAAACAAAAAGAAGGAAAGAAAAGAGATAGCCAAAAAGTGGCAGAACAAAAGGAAACAAAAAGAAACAAAGCTGGACACCAATGTGATGTCTTTGTACTAGGATCTGCTTGGATTAGTAAGCTCTTAGGAGTGCATCAACACTCGGTGACTTGGGTTAACTAATCCGGGATCATCAGCTGAAAGTCCACTATCAAGAGCAACCTAACTACAAGGCATTTAGTAACCCAAAGAGGTGCTGGGCATCAATGTTTTAAGAAGGAATGTGAGCCAAGTGTCTATGGTGAATAATGTGTCAAGTATAAAGAAAAGAAAATGAACTTGCTACACATGACACTCAAATAAAGCTTATAAACAAAGTAATAGCCAAGGATAAAGGAATAATGAGAGGTCATAGCAGTATGTTACTTGAAGCTTGAAGGAGACTTTCTAGGCCTAGGAGTCAGTAAGAAGTGAGTATTTACATATCCACACAAAACCCCATGAACTATCAATAATACTTTGCTAGCATGAACATCCTCTTCCATTTCATTCTTTCTTCTCAATAAATCTTTTCTTGCTTGGGGACAAGCAAGCTTTAAGTTTGGTGTTGTGATGACAAGTCATCTTAGCCTATTTTAACTAGTCTTTTTCTTTTGTTTTCATTAGAATTATGCACTTTCTTGAGCTACAAGCAAGCCAATTAGGTAGATTTTCATGTTTCCTTTGATTTAATCAACCATGTATGAATTCATGCTATTTCATGAGGTTTTATACTATAATTGTTACATATTATGAAAGAATGAATATCTCATGATTTTAAGCATAGCTTTGATGTGTTTGGTTGATTAATGATAGGTGAAGAAAGCTTGGAGAAAGGTTGAAGCAAGAAGGAATAGCTAGGAGTAAAGAGAAGACAATGGAATAAGTGAAATTGAACCAGGAAGCAAAAAGCTGGACCTAAAGTTAGCCTCAAACTTTTGCACAAACTTTTGGGTGAAAAGTTTGCGCCAACGTTAGCCCCTAACTTTGAGGCTAACGTTGGCACATGAAAATTCTCCCTGGGCACCAAAAGTTTGCGCCAACGTTAGCCCCCTAACTTTGAGGCTAACGTTAGCATGAAGAAAACCTTCCTGGGCACCAAAAGTTTGCGCCAATGTTAGCCCCCTAACTTTGAGGCTAACGTTGGCATGAAGAAAACCTCCCTGGGCACCAAAAGTTTGCGCCAACGTTAGCCCCCTAACTTGGTGGCTAACGTTGGCGCCACAAGTGCACAAGGTAAGGCCAACGTTAGGGCCAAAGTTAGACCCCTAACTTTGGCACCAACGTTGGTATCAGATGGATATAGTTGCTGATATGAAAAGTTTGGGCAAAAGTTAGCCCCCTAACTTTTGCTCAAACTTTTGGTCCAACTTTTGCAAAACTTCAACCCGGTTCAATTGGTTCACTTTGGTTCTTCTCCAAACTTCAAGAGCAATCAACCAAGGCCTCTTTCAACCCAATTCCACCAAGAGCAAAGGCCCAACTCAAGGCTTGAAGATCATTTGAAGAAAGTGTATAAATAGGATAGAATTCAAGTTCTTCGGAGAGCTTTCTTTTGGAATTTTCATAATAGTTTTTGGAGAGCTTTTGATATTGAGTGATCTTTAATTTCTTTGTCTTGGGGAAGGAGAATGCACTTCTCTTCCTCTCAGCTTTATTGCTTTCAATTTCAATTACAATTGTCTTGGATTTTTGGGTTGGAGAATTGAAGAAATTCTGTTTCAATCTCAACCTTGGATCTGACTGCTTTATTTACTGCTTGATTGAATTTCAATTTCTGTTAATTGCTCTTCATCCACTTTCTTTGAATTTCAATTACAATTTCTTGTTGGATCTAGGAAGGCATTGAGATCTAGACTTGGTTTTCTAGTCTCTGGGCCCTGAGATCTGAATTCTTAATTTACATTTTGTTTCTTGCTTTTAATGTTCATTTACTTTACTGCTTCAAGATCCGATTCAACCCAAACCCTCTTCTACTTCTCTGCTTCATGCAATTTACTTTTCCTTGTTTAAATTCTGCAAATCCAATCCCCAATTCCCTTTACAATTCCAGCCGTTTACATTTCTTGCACTTTAAGATTCCGCAATTTACATTTCTTGCATTCTAAGTTTCTGCTATTTAATTTCTTGTTCTTTAAGATTCAGCACTTTAATTCCCTATTCTCTTTACTTCCATGCAATTTAATTTCTGCAAAGTACAAAACACTCAACCAAATCTTGATTCGCTTGACTAAATTAACCACTAAGCTAAAATTGCTCAATCCTTCAATCCTTGTGGGATCTACCTCACTCCCGTGAGTTTTTATTACTTGATACGACCCGGTACACTTGCTGGTTAGATTTGTGTGTTTTGGGAGAAATTTATTTTTCACCAAAATACTCATCAATACCCTTTTGGCATCATTTTCTAGTTGCTTTTAATTAGTTAGATTTTATTTAGTTCTACTTGATTTTAGTGCAAAAATCACCTTTGGATGCTACTTTGAGTTTTTCTTGTGTTTTTATGATTTTAGGTGAAATTTGAAGCAGTTTGGCGAAGTTTGGAGCTGAAAAGGAAAATTTTGTCAGCACCCCCCATGGGCGCTGAACGCCACCTAGCATTTCACACCAGCAGGCGACACAGGCCAGCAACGTTGCACTCCCCCTGGCGTTTAACATCTATCTCTAGAGTTAAACGCCAGCAGTACTCTGTTTCACACTCAATTGGGCCTCTCAATTGGATTTTGCACATCTTAGCTTATTTTTATTTTCTTTTTGTAAATTTTAATTACAACAATATCTTTTGGGTTTAGAATTTATTATTTTATTTTATTTCCGTTTCAAATTAGGTTAGTATTTAAAGGAAAAGATCACTTAGGTTTTGGATCTTCTTCCTTCTGCAGTTTTTCAGAACCCTATTTTCTCTGTAAGTTATGAGCAACTAAACCTCCTGGTTAAGGTCAAGAGCTCTGTTTATTTTCTATGGATTAGAACTATTAATCTTCTATTCTAATTTATGTTTGATTCAATTCTAAGGATTGTTTTTGTTTTTAATCTTATGAACTGGGTGGAATGAGAGTATGACCCTTTTTCTACATGAGTTCTTGTGATTCTCGAGAGAGTTATCTCGCTTGAACTGCAGCTTAAAAATATTCCTCTTAGACGGATAATTATACAAACTAATGGGGATGAGCAACATCTATTCAGCCAGTTCTGGGGTGATTAGGGCCTTCGTGGTATAAATTAGTTTTCTGAACTTCACCCTTTTATCTGAGTTAAGTGACCACGAGAGTGGCAGTTGATGAAGGTTAGAGGAGGCTAAATCGTTAAGAGATTAAGTTTTAGACAGTTATGGTTTGCCATACAATGAATCATTCATTGTTAAAATAGTTGGTAAGACATTTTAATCCAGAAAAAGTAAACATCCCCGAGACCTTAACTGTTTTCTTATATTATTTTCACACCAACTTGTTTATTGCTTTCTTTATTTTATTGTTTATTGTTTATGCGTTTTTACACCAACAAAACTCTTTTCTGTTTTCCTGAATAAGTCCAACCTGACAACCATTGCTTGCTCAGTCCGAGAATCCTCGTGGGATTGACCCTCACTCACCTGAGGTATTACCTGGATGACCCGGTGCACTTGCCAGTTAAGCTATGGGAAATTCGATTTCCCGTACCATCACTGCCTACTGAACCTCCTCAACCCCATTGGCAACCACAATTAGATACAAACAAGTAATACACAGGTAATATGACATATACAGAAAGGAATCCAGGAAGCATATAAACATGTTATACAATTAGATAATACAATGCAAGTAGGCAAAGCAAGCAAACATATAGAAAATGCATATGATGAATATCTGTCCTATTAGGTGTGGTACCACATTGTAGGTTCAACTGCTAACTTGACACATTCCCATGGGAATGTCACCTTTCGGTCATGAATATAAGTGGGATCCCCCGGGATATCGTGCCGAGCACACCTGACACACTCTTGTGATTCCGAAAGGATGTGAGCAGGATTCTCTACCACAGACCTCACATTACCCAGCGATATAGTGCCCGGCACACTTTCTAAGGATATAGTGCCCGACACACTCTTGCGACTTACAAATTGCCTTTCAATCAGAACCAAACTTAAGTTATCAGTCTCATTAATCGTACTCATTCTTTCCCAAGTCCCAGACTCGTCATACTCATCATTAGTCCTTGATTCCACAAGTTAATCATCAGTTCTCAAGCTCTCAAAGTCATCACCCAAAAAGCACTTCACCCATTTACCCACAACCTTTCAAAACCTATGTCTCCATCTTCTAAGCTAATATAAAAATTCACCAATTTTAATCCACTAACACTTCTCTTTTAGGCTTAGGGCCTAATTACTAGTTAGTAATCTTAAACCATAATTAAAGAAGTTTGGAAGGCTAGAGAACCCTTGAAAAGTGAAGAAAAATCATTTTCCAGCAAAACAGGGGTGTTGGTGCGCGAAATTAGAACTCGCACAACTTCACCGGCAAGTGCACCAGGTCGTCCAAGTAATACCTCAGGTGAGTGAGGATCGATCCCACGAGGATTGTTGGATTGAGTAAGCAATAGTTATCTTGCTGGACTTAGTTAGGCAAACAGTAAAAGATGCTTCTGTTGATGTAAACGCATAAATCAGTGAAGCAAGAAGAGGTTGATGTAAGATCAATATAAAGAAAAACAGCTAAGGTCTCGGAGATGTTTATTCCATATTAATATTTCTTACTAACTACTTTAACAATGAATGATACATTTTATGATAAACTGTAAGTGATTAAAACCTATTTCCTTAGTGATTTAATCTCCTCCAATCCTACTAAAACACCACAGACAAGGTTAGTCCTTTTGAATTAGAGGATGAAGTTCAGAAAACTAGTTTAGTACCACAGAAACCTTAATTACCCAAAGCTAATCGGATTATATGTCAGATACCTAATTAGCCCAGATAGATTGCAGTTTTGGAGGAGTATTTTCAAGCTATAGCTCAAGCAACCTTGGTCAGAGTATCACAGAAACTCATGTAGAAACAGGGCCATGCTTCTATTCCACTCAGTTTCATTTTGATGAAGAACAAAAACACACCTTAGAATTGAATCAAACATATATTAAAATAGAAAATTAATAATATTAATCGATAGAAATAAACAGAGCTCCTAACATTAACCAGGAGGTTTAGTTGCTCATGACTTACAAATAAAACAGAGTAAAAAGTAGAAAAGATCTGTCTCGATCTAAATGTCCAAAAAGCTAAAACTAAAAGATGTTAATTTAAATTTAAAAGTTACAAGGATAAGATAAGAAAAGCTTAGGAGTGCTAAAATCCAATTTAGGGCCCACTTTGGTGAACGTTTAGGCTGCTTCCTGGCATTCATCACCAATCTGGGTGTTGAACACCCATAGGGGAGGTGTGCTCGCTGGTTCCTACTCCCTGGCTGGCGTTGAATGCCAGTTTTGGGTGTTCAACATTGGGGGCTACTCCTTCTTGGGCGCTAAACGCCCAAGCTTGGCGATTAGCGCCAATTTTGGCATTCATTCTGGAAGTAAATTATAAACTATTATATATCATTGGAAAACTCTAGAAGCTAGCTTTCTAACGCCACTAAGACTGCGTCAAATGGAACTCTGTAGCTCAAGTTATGCTCGTTGGAATGCAAGGAGGTCAGGATTGACAACATCTGCTATCCTTTCTTTGTCTCTGCACAAGACTTTGCCAAATTTGCCCAAAATTCACCTGAAATCATAAAAATAACACAAAAACTCAAAGTATCATCCAAAGATGAATTTTTCACTAAAACATAGTAAAACTTAATAAAATCTAACTAAAAACAACTAGAAAATGCTAGGGAAAAGGGTATAAGATGCTCACGCATCGCAACACCAATCTTAAACTATTCAAGCAACCAAAAATAAGATAGGACCAAATAGAAGAGAAAAATTCATTAGGTTTTAGAGTTGTCAATGAAGCTTAAATCTATTTACTGAATGGTGCTATTAGGTCTCTATTTCTGAATAGCTTTGGCATCTCACTTTCCCTTGAAGCTCAGAAATATTGGCATCCTTTAGAATAAGAATCCGGATGATATTATTGATTCTCTTCTTTAAGTTTTTCCTGATTCTTGACCACAACTTTTCTTTTTCTTTTAGTGCTTTACACCTTTGAGCCTAGCCATGACTCTAAGTGTTTTATTTTCAAGTATTATCTCCTGATACATAAACACCACAAGCACTTAACTGGGGGAACCCTTTGGATTCGAATTTAGCTTTGCTTAAATTCCCAAACAGTGGTACTCAGAGCCTTAAGCGTACTCTTTAATAACATCGGGTCATAACTTTAAATGCTCAGTCTCAAGGATTACTTGACACTTTCACACCACAAGCATATAGTTAGGGAGAACAACTTTTTTGAGATTTTTAGGCCAATTTTTACCCTCCTAACCATCGATACTCATAGTCTTAGACCTTTTCTTTTTCATTTTCTTTTTCTTTTTCTTTTGGCCATTTTTTTTGCTTCAAGAATTAATCTTTTTGATTTTTCAGAGAATCAACAATACTTCTCTAAATTCGCTGTTCTTCAAGAGCCAATATGCTCAACTCCAATGTCAATTATGCACAGTTAATTCATACATTCAGAAAATAAAGATAAGGCCACCATTTTAAGGTAAATAGAACAACTTGCAATATAACTCAAGAAACAGATAACAAAAATAGAATACAAAGAAAACTGAGATAAAATAAAATAAAGGGAGAATAAAACTAGACCACCTCAGTGATGGCGGCCACTTCTCCCTCTGAGGAATCCTCTAAAGCGTTTAAGCTCTTCAACGTCGTGCCCCTGCCTCATCTGCTCCTTCCTCATGCTCCTCTGGCATTCCATCATCTGATGGAGGATGGCAGACTGATCTTAATGTTCTATTGTCAACTGATCGATGGATGAAATCATCTCCCCTAGAGATGTGTTCAATTGATCCCAATAGTCATAGAGAGGGAAGTACATCCCTTGAGGCATCTCTGGGATCTCTTGTGGAGGTGGTAGAATGTTTTCTTACTGTGGCCCTTGTGCAGGCTCCCTTGCGTGCTCTATACCCCTTCTTATGATGGATCTTTCCTTATCAATTTGGATATCTCCTCCTATGCGAATTCCAGCTGCTCCATATAGACGATAAATGAGGTGAGGAAACTCCAGCCGTGCCTGGGTGGAGGGTTTTTTAGCTACTTTGTAAATTTCTTGAGGGATCAACTCATGTACCTCGATCTCATTATCGAGCATGATGCAGTGGATCATTACTGCTCTCTCAATAGTAACCTCAGAGTGGTTACTTGTAGGGATGATTGAGCATTGGATAAACTCCAACCATCCTCTATCAACTGGTTTAAGGTCAAGCCTACCCAGCTGGTACGGCTTGCCTTGGGTGTCCCTCCTCTATTAAGCTCTAGACACGCAGATATCAGTAGGAACTTGCTTTAGCCTTTGGTCAGAGTTGACCCCTCAAGCGTAAGAGTGCAGGTCACCTCGTGACTGAGGCAATTGTAGTGCCAACCTCATACTTTCAGAGCTAAAATATATTATTTGCCCTCTGAGCATGGTGCTCCAGTTTTTGGGCTCCGGGTTCACACTAGTGTCATGTTTCTTGGTGACCCAGGCATTGGCGTAGAATTCTTGCACCATTAATACTCCAACCTCTGAAATGAGA
The DNA here is from genome assembly GCF_003086295.3 of Arachis hypogaea. Classification (NCBI taxonomy): domain Eukaryota; kingdom Viridiplantae; phylum Streptophyta; class Magnoliopsida; order Fabales; family Fabaceae; genus Arachis; species Arachis hypogaea. The sequence continues at coordinate 75,196,107 of NC_092055.1, forward strand.
TTGGCCAGAATTTCTCAATCTTGCCTCAGGCCTTGGTCTAGGATCTCTGAATACTCATCTTTCTTGAGCCTAAAGGGGACTTCGGGTATCACCCTTTTTCAAGAAATGATGGGGTGTTCAATGCCAAGAATGGGTGTTGAATGCCCTAGGGGGACCAAATTATGGTCCTGAGCTGCTGGTGAGAAAGTGTTGAACGCCCAGCTTTCCTCCCCCCTTCTGGTGCTGAGCGCCAGTTCTAGCGTTCAACGCCAGCAAGGGGTGTCTTCCAAAGTGTTCTATTTTATCTCCTACGCGTTCTTGTTTCTGATCTAAGTGCTACACATGATCACAAACATTAAAAGAGAAGAGGAAAATGATGAGCGGATATTTTATATGCTTTTTGCCATCATTTTCATATAATTTTTAGTATGTGATGGGTGGAAATCAGATTCCACACCCAAACTCACCGGCAAGTATACCAGGTCGCATCAAGTAGTAATTACTCACATGAGTGAGGTCGATCCCACAGGGATTGATGGATTGAGCAACTTTAGTTAGGTGATAAATTTAGTTAAGCAAACCGTTGATGATTTGAGTGAAACTTGAATAGCAGAAGCCAAATTGCATGAAAATAAACAGGAGAGGGGAAATTGACAGAAAAATAAAGTGCAGAAGAGTAAATTGCATGAAACCTAAATTGCAAGAAAGTAAAAGAGCTGAATCTTAAAGAGCAAGTATTATAAATTACTGAAGCTTAGATTGCAAGAAATGTAAATAGCTGAAGCTTAAAGTGCAAGAAATGTAAATTGCTTGAATAGTAAAGGGATGTGGGAGCTGGGATTCAGAATTCAACAAGAGAATGTAAAGAGAAATTAATCAGAGAAATAGAAGATGAAATAAGTTGCAAAGAATCTAAAATAGAAAGGTAAAATTTGCTTGAAGAATAAAATAGAAAGTAAACTTAGCTCAATTGTGAAATCTAAAAGAGAAATTGAAGATCTCATGCGATCAATGAGACTAGAAAGTAGATCTAGATCTCAATTCCTTCCTTGATCAAATAGAAAACAATTTGCAGAAGAAATGTAAATGAAAGTAGAAAATAAAAGTCAGATTCCTCAATTCCAAGAATTTTGCAAAAGAAAAATAAAGATGAATTTCAGATCAAGAATTGAAACAGAATTTTTTCAATCTCAATCCAAAATTGAAAAACAGAAATTAAGAAATGCAGAAGTAAAAACAAGGAGAAAGAGAACTCAAATCTCAATCCTAATTCCCAAATTCAAAATTGAAAGCTAAAGTGAAAACTAAAATTTAGCAAAAAGGTAAAACTAAAATAAAAATGAAAAGAAGATCCTCTACAAATCAAACTAACTCCTATTTATACACTTTCTATTTTTTATCTTCAGACTTTGGAGTGAGCTTTTCAAATTGGTGAAGAATTGGATCCAAATTAGTTTTTAATTGAAAATTCAACCTAGGCCACCTCCCAGGGAAGCTCTCGGTTAGCTAAGGTAATGCAGTGCTCCATGTCCCTCCCTAGGCTTCGAACCAAGCCTCTTCATAGTGTTACGTTTAGAAAGGTAACGTAGCACTCCTTTGCTTTTAAGTTGGTCTTCACTTCAAGCCCTGGTGAAGCCAATTTGAACCAATTTCCTTGTCATGTGTAGTGCTCAGTTACTTGTTTCAACGTAGCGCTTCATGCTTTGAAGAGAGGCTCCCTCTTCGAGCCTCGCTGAAGCCATTTTGGCTCACTTCCTTGTGATGTAGTGATAAACAACTATTTTATGATTTATATTATGTTTAATTGAGTGGTTTTTATCAAGCCATTACCTACTTATTCATATGAATTGCATGATTTTATAATTCCTTCCTAGTATTGTTTATGGTTGAAAACTTGCTTCCTAGAAACCCTTAATTAGTACATTTTAACTCTCTTGTATACCATTCGATGTTGTGATCTGTGTGTTAAGTGTTTCGGGCTTCATAGGGCAGGAATGGCTCAGAGAATGGAAAGGAAGCTTGGAAAAATGGAAGGAACACAAGAAACTAAGGAGATGACCAGCAAACACTGACGCGAGCGCATGGCTCACGCGAGCGCGCGAAATGAAGAAATCGCAGCGACGCGAACGCGTGCCTGACGCGTACGCGTGGATTGGAGTCTGCACGAATGACGCGAACGCGTGGATGACGCGTAGGCGTGACAAGGAAAATCGCTAAATGATGCAAACGCGTGGACCACGCGTACGCGTGACCTGCGCGATCTGCAGAAATAACAGAATACGCTGGGGACGATTTCGGGCCACGTTTTAACCCAGTTTTTGCCCCAGAAACACAGAATATAACCAGAGAACATGCAGAGACTCAAAGGAGGCATAAACACACATTCAAATATATTGATCTTAGGATTACTTTTAGTTTTAGATCTAAATCTAGATTTGCCTTACATTCATAGTTTATGCTTATGCTTTGAATTTTGGATGTTGAAGAGTCATTACATCCGTTGAAGTTACTACTTTAGTTTGTTTCCTTATTCCTTTACTCTTTTCAGTTGATCATTGACCCTATTCAGATAAGTATGTTGCATTTTGGATTTATTAATATATAGAGTTACCGTTACTTTTAATTAGTTATTAATTCTCTATTTTATTTTATTTTATTTATTATGTCTTCTTATATTTTTATGAGTATTATATCCATGTCAATGGAGTAGTTTTTCTACTTGACATGGGGGTTGATTAAGAGGAGACACTTGAGTTGGAAGGCCTAAGTGTCGGTTAAATTTAATGTTGTTGGCTAGTTCTGTATTTACTAACACTAGGCCTTCCTAAGGGAGAGGACTAGGATTTGCGAATAAGGGTAAGCTTAATCACTGGACTTTCCTTTATCTAGTAAGGGTTAACTAAGTGAAAACAATAACCTTTTTAATACTACACTAAGAGACCCCAACAAGGATAGAACTTCCAATTAATCATTCCCCCAGTCAAGGATTTTTATTTAGAATATCAATAATTATTCTTAGTTTATTTTTATTGCTCTAATTTATAATTATTCAAATGCTCATCATTATTCAACTCTCAAACTTTTGGAAAATTCCTAGTTAATAAAATAGCACCCTTTCTTGCAACTCATTGGGAGATGACCTGGGATTCATACTCCCAGTATTTTTATTCTTAATTTTTGTGACATTCTTTTTAAATTGGTAAGGCATATTTTAGCTGATTAAGGGCTATACTTGCAACGTTGTTCTCTTATTAAAATTCTCTTAATTAGTCTAACTTCTGCCACGCACCAGTTTTTGGCGCCGTTGCCGGGGAGTTGCAATAGTGTGCTAGATTATTAATTAGTGTACATATTTTTATTTATTTGCATATTTTATTTTTATTTTATTACCATGAGCTATATGTCTATCTCATTGAATGACGCATTCACTGCCTGATGCGAGCTTAGCCGCTTTTGATCCTGAAATTGAAAGAACTCTTTCACGTATTAGGCGAGCTCGACGTCGGTTACCCTCTGAGGGTGGTGAAGTGATTGTTATCAATTCACCAGTCTCATCTGTGGGCGAATCTAAACCGTCATCTGAGAGCGAGACAAGCTCCTTTACTACTGATGCAGTTGATTCACGTGCAGGTAATATGGCAGCACCTAGGAGGATTACTCTCCAGGAGGCAGGAGCCCTAGACTTCACCCTACAACCGTATCAAGTGCGTCATCCTTCTAGCTCGAAATTTCTAAAGGTCAATGAACATCGCCTGAAGCTCTATCATGGTGAGAAGACGAAGGATCACAAAGAACTAGAGGTCTTCCTCTTGGAAGACCCACAAACAGAAGTAGAATGAGTCTGAAGAGCGTCCAACTTAAGGACGTAAAAGCAAAGTGCTAGGTGGGAGACAACCCACCATGGTATGATCATTCCGTTTCAGTCTTAGTTTTATTTTACTTTATTCTATTTAATTTTTGTTAGTGACTCTTCTCATAATCTCTGCATATAGCTGCATATAGCCTGCATTTGCATTTGCATACTGCACACAAAAAAACTGCACGCGACGCGTAAGTGTCGCTGACGCGTCTGCGTCATAGTTGCATTAGGAAGAAAAGAGAATTGAACAGAAAGTCACGTGAAAGCGTGGCTGGAGGCGTGCCTTAGGCATTTTGAAGAACAGCTTCCCACGCGTCCGCGTCACCCACGCGAACTCGTGCCCCTAAAAATCGACGTAAAAGAGATGTATGGCAGCAATTTACGATGGAGTGGGGCTGGAATGATGCAGGAAGCACCAGCCCTATCACGCGACTGCGTGCCTCACACGTCCGCATCGTTTCCAAAATATGGCCATTCACGCGATCGCGTCACCCACGCGAACGCGTCACCCTAAATTTTGGCAAAATGAGTTTGAAACAGAGAGTTGCGCGAACGCGAGGCTACTCTCGCGCCACTAGCACGAATCAAGTCACGCGACCGCATGACCCACGCATCCGCGTCACTTGAAAAACATCGCACACCATGCGACCGCGTCAACCACGCGTCCGCATCACATGCGGCGCACAAATTATCCAGATCAGCCAAATATCATATCTTTTCTTCCCCAAATCCTAATTTTTTCCCTTCTTATTTCTTTCTTCCCCCTTCTTCCTTCTCTATTCTTTCTCACTTTTTACTTTCTCCTCCCTTATTTTTCACATCCATTCTCAAGATTCTTTTCCTTCTTTCTTTTTATTTTTCCATTATTACTTTTATTTATGTTTATGTTTTCTTTTCCTTTTTCTTTTCACTTTCATTATCTATATCTTCTTTTCCTTTCTTTTCTATGTCTATTTATTCTTTTAATTGGTGTTAGAAATTTAATTAGGTGATTATTTTCTTCTATATTTTGCTTGTGAACTATTGTGAAATTGTTTGACAGTTAATATTACTTCTTAAAGGGTTGCTTGCATGTTCAATTTACTACATTCAATAACATATTTACCATGCATGCTATGTGTTTGTGAAAAAGCCCATATAGCATTGCACATTATTTTTAATTATTCTATTCTACTACTTTAATGCCTATTTTTCACAAAAATCCCTTTTATATTTTATTAATTAAATATAATTGTCAATACAAACAGGTTGTTAGTTTGAATGGGTTGGTAATCTAACTTGGACATTGAATGCTTAATCTATGCCACTCATGCCTTTGCCGGCATACCAATAAACATCTTGCATTTAATTGCCATCACATGCACTTGCTATATTACCTTTGATGAACTTTTCACATGTAGTCTATACCATGTGTTAACGACATCCTTCTTTACCGTGCATTGATTATCACCCATAATATTCGCTCCCTTGCTCGAACCCTTAGCTTTACATATTACTTTCTCTTCCCTTTTTCAGGATGGCCACCAAGAAAGGTAAAGAGAAAGCTACTCCCAAACCTCCAGCAAGGAGAAGAACAAAAAGAGCATTAGTGGTGGAACCATCTTCAACAGCGGTGAAACCCTAAACAAAACGAATCAAGAGGATCATCAAGGTCGATGAAAAAGAGAAAGCCTTTTCAACAAAGGACACTGCGCGGTTCACTAACCGCTACTGTGAGCAGATGTTCCCTATCCTGGCTGAAAGGAATTATAACAATGAGTATCTTCTTATCCTCCCGACCAACATTGCTGAAATTGTTGAGCCCCTCATTGAGCGACGACAGTGGGGATTCCTACAGAGACAGCCACGGCAAGTTAATCTATCATGGATAGTTGAATTATACTCCAATTTTCACATGCCAACCATGCAGTCTGTCTATGTCCGTCAGAAGCAAGTCTCCATAACTGAAGAGGCCATTCAACAAGCTTTAGATCTTCCCCCCGATCTAGAAGGATTGAACGCATTCCAAGAAGCCTCACTCAAGCGCCAGACATACCAATTTGACTGGGACGCTGTTCTCAAAATTATCGCACAACCTGGCAGCATAAGGATATACGGATACCATCGTTCCCGACCTAAGGGCATATTGGCTTCAGCACTCACCTTAGAGGCTCAAGTATGGGCATAGATTATGTCCCATTACGTCTTTTCGAGCACTCATGAGTCCTCCTTCACTGCGGACATGGCTGTTTTACTCTGGTGTATCCTTACAAACCAACACCTCAATTTACCAAGACACATTCGGCATGCTATGGGACATGTACAGATTGCGGGCAACTTACCTTTCCCTGCCTTGGTTTCAGATCTAGTCTCAGCAGCCAGAGTCTCCTATAGAGTTGGGGACACTAAGGCCATGATTCCACGAGATGATCAATGCGTCCCTAAGGGGAAGTATATCAGACTCCAACAGCCATTATCAACCGGAGCACAGAACCAGCAGAAGATATCCCTTCTTCTTCCATATCACAAGCACCTTCAACAAACCAACTGCTCCATCAGATACTTGAAAGGCTAGACCGGCTTGACCGAAAAGGAAAGCAAAGAGAGCGCCGTAACAAGCGCAGATTTACATACCTCAAGGAGCTACTTGTTGGTAACCACCCACCTAAAGAAGACCCAGACACCCCGGACTCCACTTCATTTACCAGCACAGGGAGCCATGACGGTCTCGATGGTGGAGATGCTGCTACCAGCCCCCCTTTGTTCCTAATAGATGGCACCGAGGATGGTGCAAAGCTTTAAGTGTGGGGAGGTCGGTCAGTACCTGACTTCCGGAGGTAATTTCTTTTCCTTAAAACACCAATAAAATAGGATATTTAGTTAATTTTTCTTTTGTTTAGGATAAGATAAATTGCATAGTAATAGGTTAATTGCATACATGTTCTACTTGATTGAAAAATAATAAGTTTCTTTTTAAGACCCTATTATTTTTTTTGGAAAATTTCACTAATTTAAATCAAACTTTTGTGTTAAAACTTGTTAGAAGTTGTAATTGGAACATAGTAAAAAAAAAGCTAAGAACACACGACCTGTGAGATTTTGAGCTTATTTATATGGTTACATTATTTAACCATAAATTTTTATTCTTGTGTGTTTGTTTGCTTCTCTATGATTGTAATCTTTATTTTGTTTCATCCTATATGTCCAATGTTTAATGTGTTATATGCATGCATATGATTGAGGTCATTAATTGTTTTAACTCACTTACCCTAAATAGCCTACCCTTCCATTTACCTTTGTTAGCCACTTTGAGCCTTTTAAATCTCATTTGTTCTGTATTTTACCACATTACTAGCCTTAAGCAGAAAAACAAATTAATTACCCCAAATTGAATCTTTGGTTAGCTTAAGATAGAAATTGTGTGTCAATTGAGTATGGGAAGATTGTGGGAACATGGGTTAATAAGAGAATGTGTCATGATAAAATAATGGGAATTTGGATACCTACTCATGTGAAACTAGAAAAATTAAAAAAATCCATGTGCATTGATAAAGCTATGTTTATTTTCCTAGTTAAAAAAATAAAATAAGATAAAAAATAAAAAATATAATAATAATAATAATAATAATTAAGTAATTAAATAAGGGGACAAAATTACCCCAATGTTAAGTTAATGAAAAATCAATGCATATGTGATACAAGTTAAGAGGAAAAGTTAATACATGAGTATGGAATGTGAAAGTGGGGAATTACGGGTAGCTAGGCATGAATTTAAAGCATAAAAGAGAATGTATGTTAGGTAAGAGCTTAGGTTAGTCAAGGATTCAATTTATAGCTCACTTAGCCATATGCATACCCTTACCCTTACCTTAGCCCCATTACAACCTTGAAAAGACCTCATGATGTCTGCATTGGTACATTGAATATTGCTGATTGGTTAGGTGAAGAACAAAGTTTAGAAAGCATGATTAGAGAAGAATAGAGTGATTACCCTATACACTTGAGAGACTGGAGTGCATATACACCATCAGTGAGGGTTCAATGCTTAATTCTATGTTCCCTGCTTTCATGAGCTATCTTCTTACAATTTTACTTGTCTTTTATTGTATAATTTGAATTAGTGAAATCCAATTTATGTTTTTTCTTGAAGAGCTTATTTACTTTTAACCAAGTTGACAAGAATCATATAGTTGCATTCATATATATAGGTTGCATTGCATTGCATGAGTCTTACATTTCTCTACTCATTTACTTTATCTCCTTAAGCTAAGCATGAGGACATGCTAATGTTTAATTGTGGGGAGGTTGATAAACCACTATTTTATGATTTAAATTGTGTTTAATTGAGCGGTTTTTATCAAGCCATTACCTACTTATTCATATGAAGTGCATGATTTTATAATTCCTTCCTAGTATTGTTTATCATTGAAAACTTGCTTCCTAAAAACCTTTAATTAGTACATTTTAACTCTCCTTTATACCATTCGATGCCGTGATCTGTGTGTTAAGTGTTTCGGGCTTCATAGAGCAGGAATCGCTCAGAGAATGGAGAGGAAGCTTGCAAAAATGGAAGGAACATAAGAAACTAAGGAGATGACCAGTGAACACTGACGCGAGCGCATGGCTCACGCGAGCGCGCGAAATGAAGAAATCGCAGCGACGCGAACGCGTGCCTGACGCGTACGCGCGGATTGGAGTTTGCACGAATGACGCGAACGCGTAGACGACGCGTACGCGTGACAAGGAAAATCACTAAATGACGCGAACACGCAGACGACGCGTACGCGTGACCTACACGATCTGCAGAAATAACAGAATACACTGGGGACGATTTCGGGCCACGTTTTAACCCAGTTTTCGGCCCAGAAACACAGAATAAAACCAGAGAACATGCAGAGACTCAAAGGAGGCATAAACACACATTCAGATACATTGATATTAGGATTATTTTTAGTTTTAGATCTAAATCTAGATTTGCCTTACATTCATAGTTTATGCTTTTGCTTTGGATTTTGGATGTTGAAGAGTCATTACCTTCGTTGAAGATACTACTTTAGTTTGTTTCCTTATTCCTTTACTCTTTTCAGTTGATCATTGACCCTATTCAGATAAGTATGTTGCATTTTGGATTTATTAATATATAGAGTTACCGTTACTTTTAATTAATTATTAATTCTCTATTATATTTTATTTTATTTATTATGTCTTCTTATATTTTTATGAGTATTATATCCATGTCAATGGAGTAGTTTTTCTACTTGACATGGGGGTTGATTAAGAGGAGACACTTGAGTTGGAAGGCTGAGGAGAGGAACTTTTGTGTGGTCTAGAAATTTGCGGATAAATCCTCGTTGCAAGTATAGCTTCTAAACCTTCAAAAGTCCTTTCATACAAACGTTTTGGTTGTCACAAGTAACAAACCCCTTTAAAATTGATAGCCGAGAATTTAAACCTCAGGTCGTCTTCTCAAGGAACTGCAGGGAAGTATGTTCTTATTATTGGTTATGGAGATTGTAAATTCGGGGTTCTAAGAATGAGGAACAAATATGACAAATGATTTAAATAGCAATTAAAAATAAATAAATACTTTAAAGCAAACTTTTGGCAAGGTATGAGAAATTGGAAGTCCAAATTAGTTACCCTTCTCAACAATAAAGAAGATTGAATCTTAATTCCACTTAGTTAACCTTTGCTAAAGCAAAGGAAAGTCAAGGGATTAATTAGTTTGATCTTCGAATCCTATTTATTTCCTAGGAAAAGATTGGGATTATTGAAGTTCAATTCAATTGGCAAGATAACAATTATCAATTATGCTGTTGAATTGGATAACTTCTGAGTTACTGATTTCTTAACCAAAACCAAAAGGGAAAAAGTAAATCTACTGGAATAAAAATGCCTTCAGATGGGAAGCAATAATCATGTAAATAAAAGGAAGCAATAATAACTGAAATACCTCAAAATATATTAAATAGAAAATTAATCTAAACATATAGAGTCATAAACAAAATTGAGAAAAGAAATAAAAGAACATTGAACCTGGGATTGAGAGTCACTCCTAAAACTAAGAGAAGTCCTAAATCCTAATCCTAAGAGAGAGGAGAGAACCTCTCTCTCTAAAAACTACATCTACTCCTAAAATTGTGAATTGTGAAAGCTTCTTCATGAATGGATGCATTTTCCCACTTTATAGCCTCTAATCTGTATTTTCTGGGCCGAGAACTGGGTCAAAAACAACCCAGAAATCGCTGGAGAAGAATTCAAACACGCTGATTTCTATCACTGCGACGCGGCCGCATGGAGCACGCAGTCGCGTCACCTAGCGTCAGAGCAACTATGGCATATTAAATATCAAATCGAAGCCCCGGACGTTAGCTTTCCAACGCAACTAGAACCGCATCATTTGGACCTCTGTAGCTAAAGTTAGAGCCGTTTGAGTGCGAAGAGGTCAGGCTGGACAGCTTAGCAGTTTCTCCAACTTCTTGTATTCCTTCCACTTTTGCATGCTTCCTTTCTATTCTCTGAGCCATTCTTGCCCTGTAATCTCTGAAATCACTTAACACACATATCAAGAAATCTAATGGTGATAAGAGAGGATTAATATTAGCAATATATAGGCCAAAGAAGCATGTTTTCAATCATATCACATAATTAGGAAGGCAAATGTAAAACCATGCAAATAGTATGAATAAGTGGGTAAAGAGTAGATAAAAACCACTCAATTGAGCACAAGATAAACCATAAAATAGTGGTTTATCAACCTCCCCACACTTAAACATTAGCATGTCCTGATGCTAAGCTCGAGAGAACTATAAAAGTGAAGAGGAATGGTAAAATGTATGAAATGCAACCTATGTATATGAATGCAAAATGTTTCTACCTACTTGGTTAAAAGTAAATAAGTTCTCCAAGATAAACATAAATCAAATTCCATTAATTAAAATTATACAATAAAAAGCAAGTAAACTTGTAAGAAGACGGCTCATGAAAGCAGGGAACATAGAATCAAGCATTGAACCCTCACTGGTAGTGTATATCACTCTAATCTCTCAAGTGTATAGGGTTATTCACTCTACTCTTCTCAAGTTATGCTTTCTAAATCTTGTTCTTCATCTAACCAATCAACATTATTTAATGTACCAATGCAAACATCATGAGGTCTTTTCAAGGTTGTAATGGGGCTAAGGTAAAGGTAAGGATATATGTATGGCCAAGTGAGCTATAATATGAATCTTTAATTAACCTAAACTTTCACGTAACATAAATATACTCTATATAATTCTAATTCATGGCTAGCTACCCAAGATTCCCACTCATGTATCAACTTTTTCTTTTTAATTTATCACATGTGCATTGATTTTTTCATTAACTCAACATTGGGGTAATTTTGTCCCCTTATTTATTTATTATATATATATATATATATATATATATATATATATATATATATATATATATATATTTTTTTTTTTCTTTTTCTCGTTTTCTTTTCTTTTCTTTTCTTCTTCTTTTTTTTTTTTGAATCATAAAAGCAAACATAACTTATCAATGAACATGGATTTTTCATTATTTTTCTCTTTTGGTTTTTCATGAGTAGGTTCCCAAATTTCTCATATTCAAATAAATTTAAAACATGATACATTCCCTTATCAACCCATGTTCCCACAATTTTTCCACACTTATTTGATACACAATCTCTATCTTAAGCTAACCAAAGATTCAATTGGGATAATTAATTTGTTTTCCGATTAAGGCTAGTGATGTGGTAAAATATAGAACAAATGGGGATTAAAAGGCTCAAAGTGGCTGACAAGGGTGATTTAAAGGGTAGGCTTATTTGGGATAAGTGAGCTAAAATCAAACAATGGCCTCAATCATGTGCAAGCATGTAAATATACTAAATAATGGACATATAGAATGGAACAAAGTAAAAATTGCAATTATAGAGAAGAAAACACACAAGAATAAAATATTTATGATTAAATAATGTAACCATATAAATAAGCTCAAAATCTCACAGGTTGTGTGTTCTTTGGCTTAAAAACCATGTTCCAAATACAACTTCAAACAAATTTAACACATAAATTTTTTTTTATTTAAATTAGTGAAATTTTTCAAAAATAGGATCTTAAGAAGAAACTTATTATTTTAACCAAGCAGTAACTAAATGCATAAAATCAAATAAACATGCAATTAAACATGCAAATGCAACAACTAATTTAATAAAGAAAATTTAAACATTGGTGTTGAAACAGAAAGGTACTAACCCATGGAGATCGGTATCGACCTCCCCACACTTAAAGATTGCACCATCCTCGGTGCATGCTAAGATGTGCAGGTGGACGGGTTGTTCCAACTGATGCTTTTCTTCAAGGATTGTGCAGATGGACTTGTTTATCTACCCATGTAAACGTCTTCCGGTTTTCTTCCTAGTGGCCATCCTGAAAGAAAAAGGGAAGAAAGGTAACCCAATAATAAAGATAAGAAAATAAATGAAGTATGGGTGGGTTAATGCCAAATAATGAGGGTCTCAATTACATGGAAGTTTCAACATGTAAGTGAAAAAACAATAGAGGCCATGGCATACCAATGGTGCAAAATTTGCAACAATGGGGAAGAGAGTGGGTAATGAAAGACAATCTAAGTTCATGTCAATGCAAAAGGAATATCAGTATTATAAAAATTAGCATTGATTTAAATAATATTACCCAATCAGAATTAAACAAGTCACTAAGCACCAAGAAAATACCAGAAAAGATGTAACAGTTGAATAAGAACATTTGAACACCAATAATAAATTTAGAAAAATAAAAATATGCAATTAATGAAAGTATTCAAATAAATTGAATAAAATAAAATGAAAGTGAAAAAGAATGAGAAGTAGAAAAAGAAAGTGAGAAAGGAGAGAGAAAGAAGAAATTAGGATTAGAAAAGAAAAGATAAGAAAATTGGCACTAATCTGGATAGGTTGTGCGACGCTGGCGACGCGGTCACGTGGGTGACGCGGTTGCGTGGTGTGCGATAAGGTTGGGTGACGCGAACGCGTGGGGTACGCGATCGCGTGACTCGATTTACGCTAGTGGCGTGAGTGCAGCCTCGCGGTCGCACAACTCTCTGTTCAAAACTTAGTATTGCCAAAATCCAGGGTGACGCGGTCGCGTGGGGCATGCGATCGCGTGAGTGGCCAGTATAAGCATATGACGCGGACGCGTCGGTCATGCGTCCGCGTGGGAAGGATTATGCGTTCTGCACCAATGCAGCACCACTCTCGCACAACTTTCGGTCGTGCACCACTTTGACGTCGAAATCCTGGTCACGCGGCCGCGTGGGGTATGCGGTCGCGTGGGAGGCCATTATTCCCATATGACGCGGTCGCGTGGGGTGATTTGTGCCATTGACACGCGTCCAGCCCTGCTCCTGCGTAACTTTCTATTCATTTTCTTTTCCTCCCATTGCACTGGTGACGCGGACACGTCAGCGACTCTGCCGCGTCACGTGCGTGCTTTTTTTTTTTTAATCTAAAAAGATGCAGAATGTAGTGTTAATATGAATGTGATGCAAAAATCCAAGTTCAATATAATAAAATAAAATAAAACTCGAAAACAAATAAAACTAAATAAAGATGAAAAAAAGAACGATCATACCATGGTGGGTTGTCTCCCACCTAGCACTTTTAGTTAAAGTCCTTAAGTTGGACATTTGGTGAGCTCCCTGTTATGGTGGCTTGTGCTTGAACTCATCCAGGAATCTCCACCAATGTTTGTGATTCCAGTAACCTCCGGAGTCCCAAACTAGGCATGTAAAGCCCTTAAGAAGCTTCAAACAGATTCTTAGGCTCCTGGGGTGACAGATGTCAGAGCAGATTCCCGGATCCCAAATCTTGCTTTTACACCCATTTTTATCGGGATCTGTATTTTTCCAGCTGGGTGATAAGTAATTTGAATTCTCACTACAGCTACCAAATAGCTTCCTAGACCCATTCAATTGAGCTTTACACCAACTTTTGTGTTTAAACTTAAGGCTTCCAACCATGATGAACCTTGCAGGACGATTCTTACCACTGGCCATTTTCCTCTTACTCTTAATGTTACAAAGAGATCTAAGTTGACCATCCATCTCCAGTAGCCCATATTCAAGTGGAATTAGAAAGCTAAGGGATATGAATTTTACCCACTTGAATGTTGTGAAGGATGATGGCAACTTAGGGGGAGGTATTTTTAATGAAATTGCAAGCTCCACTCCCTTGTGCTCTTTTTTGATAATTACCACCTCTTTGCAAGCTTCTTCAATTTCAACCTCTTCCTCTTGGTAGCTTTCTTCCAATTCAATCTCCTCTTCATTGCTTTCCAAGGGCATGGAAGGTTGTGCTTCTTCTTCTTGAATCTCCATCTCTTGACCAACCTCTTCCAAGTCTTTAACCATGACATGCCTTGGAGGTTGTACACCCTCCTCAACATCAAATGCAACCGTCTTGAAAGGAGGTTCTATGTCTTGACTTTCCCATGGAGGTTCAGCATCTCCTAAGTCTTCAACCACTTCTTCCTCTGCAACTATTTTGGCTTTCTCCACTTGTTCCAATACAAAGCCATGTTCCTCATTGTCCACCGAAGTTTCTAGTGTCTCCTTCATGATTTGCTCTTCCTTCAATTCTCCACATGTAGCCATGGGAGTTCTTTGAGTGCTCAGATATTGGGAAGCTATTATATTTACTAACTCGCCAAAGGTGGCTGCGAAATTTTGCACACTCTCATTCATCCTTTCTTGCCCTTGAAGAATAACACGAAGTCTGTCATCCATTGGGGGTTGCGGTGGATATGAGGATTCATTGGTTGGGAGAGAGGGTTCATAATAGGAAGGTGGTTCATCTTGATAATGATATGGAGATGGTGAATATTGAAGTGGTGGTTCATGAGAGTAGTTGTGTTGGAAAGGTGGTGGTTCTGTGTATGGTTCATTTGGCTCATAAAGTGGTTGGTATGGTGGATACGGGTTAGGGTCATATGGAGGTGAATGGTGGAAAGTGGCTTGTGAGTATGGTGGTCCAAAGTTATATTGAGGAAAGGGTTCATAGGCATATGGTGGTGGTTGTTGATAGTCCATTGGAGGTGGTTGTTGCCATGAGGGTTGATCAAATCCTTGTGGCTCCTCCCATCTTTGATTGTCCCAACCTTGATGCCTATTCTCATTGTAATTTCTTCTTCCTGCAACATAATTGTAACCAGACTCATAGCCAAAGGGGTGAGAGTTCATAGTAGCAACTAAAATTAAAAACAAAAATAAAAACAAATTTAAATTAAAAGGTTATTTAAATTTTGAATTTGAAAATTAAATTTTGAAATTTTGAATTTTAAATTTTTGAATTTTGAATTTTTGAAATTTGAAATTTGAAAATTTTTAAATTTGAATTTTGAAAATTTTTAAATTTGAATTTTGAAATTCGATTGAAATAAGATAAGATAAAATAAAAATTTTAAAATAAAAATCAATAACCTCTTAACTTAAGAAAAAGCAAAAATAAAAACAAAAATAAAAACAAATAAACAAGCAAAAATAAAATATTTACAATAACCAATAATAAGGCACACGTTTGCAATTCCCCGCCAACGGCGCCATTTTGATGAGAGGAACTTTTGCGTGGTCTAGAAATTTGCGGATAAATCCTCGTTGCAAGTATAGTTTCTAGACCTTCAAAAGTCCTTTCATACAAATGTTTTGGTTGTCACAAGTAACAAACCCCTCTAAAATTGATAACCGAGTATTTAAACCTCGGGTCGTCTTCTCAAGGAACTGCAGGGAAGTATGTTCTTATTATTGGTTATGGAGATTGTAAATTCGGGGTTTTAAGAATGAGGGACAAATATGACAAATGATTTAAATAGCAATTAAAAATAAATAAATACTGTAAAGCAAACTTTTGGCAAGGTATGAGAAATTGGAAGTCCAAATTAGTTACCCTTCTCAACAATAAAGAAGATTGAATCTTAATTCCACTTAGTTAACCTTTGCTAAAGCATAGGAAAGTCAAGGGATTAATTAGTTTGATCTTCGAATCCTATTTATTTCCTAAGAAAAGATCGGGATTATTGAAGTTCAATTCAATTGGCAAGATAACAATTATCAATTATGCTGTTGAATTGGATAACTTCTGAGTTACTGATTTCTTAACCAAAACCAAAAGGAAAAAAGTAAATCTACTAGAATAAAAATGCCTTCAGATGGGAAGCAATAATCATGTAAATAAAAGGAAGCAATAATAACTGAAATACCTCAAAATATATTAAATAGAAAATTAATCTAAACATAGAGAGTCATAAACAAAATTGAGAAAAGAAATAAAAGAACATTGAAGCTGGGATTGGGAGTCACTCCTAAAACTAAGAGAAGTTCTAAATCCTAATCCTACGAGAGAGGAGAGAACCTCTCTCTCTAAAAACTACATCTACTCCTAAAATTTTGAATTTTGAAAGCTTCTTCATGAATGGATGCATTCCCCCACTTTATAGCCTCTAATCTGTGTTTTCTGGGCGGAGAACTGGGTCGAAAACAGCCCAGAAATCGCTGGAGAAGAATTCAAACACGCTGATTTCCGTCACTGCGACGTGGCCGCATGGAGCACGCGGTCGCATCGCCTAGCTTCAGGGCAACTATAGCATATTATATATCAAATCGAAGCCCCGGACGTTAGCTTTCCAACGCAACTAGAATCGCGTCGTTTGGATCTCTGTAGCTAAAGTTATAGCCGTTTGAGTGCGAAGAGGTCAGGCTGGACAGCTTAGTAGTTTCTCCAACTTCTTGTATTCCTTCCACTTTTGCATGCTTCCTTTCTATCCTCTGAGCCATTCTTGCCCTGTAATCTCTGAAATCACTTAACACACATATCAAGGCATCTAATGGTGATTAGAGAGGATTAATATTAGCAATATAAAGGCCAAAGAAGCATGTTTTCAATCATAGCACATAATTAGGAAGGCAAATGTAAAACCATGCAAATAGTATGAATAAGTGGGTAAAGAGTAGATAAAAACCACTCAATTGAGCATAAAATAAACCATAAAATAGTGATTTATCAAAGGCTTAAGTGGTGGTTAAATTGAACGTTGTTGGCTAGTTCAGTATTTACTAACGCTAGACCTTCCTAAGGGAGAGGACTAGGATTTGCGAATAAGGGTTAGTTTAATCACTCGACTTTCCTTTATTTAGTAAGGGTTAACTAAGTGAAAACAATAACCTTTTTAATACTACACTTAAGAGACCCCAACAAGGATAGAACTTCCAATTAATAATTTCCCCAGTCAAGGTTTTTTATTTAGAATATCAATAATTATTCTTAGTTTATTTTTATTGCTCTAATTTATAATTATTCAATTGCTCATCATTATTCAACTCTCAAACTTTCGGAAAATTCCTAGTTAATAAAATAGCACCCTTTCCTACAACTCGTTGGGAGACGACCTGGGACTCATACTCCCAGTATTTTTATTCTTAATTTTTGTGACATCCTTTTTAAATTGGTGAAGCGGATTTTAGCTGGTTAAGGACTATACTTGTAACGTTGTTCTCTTATTAAAATTCTCTTAATTAGTCTAACTTCTGCCACGCACTATGTAGCGCTTCTTCATTCTTCCATGTGCTTGGTTCGAACATTGGCTACTGCATTTTTCGATATTGCACCTTGCTTTCTTCATGGGAAGGCCACGAAAAAGGTAACAAAACTAACGGAGCGCTATTGCTTTCTTTGATTCCTTGTAGCGCTCAGTTGGTGAAGCCAACGTAGCGCCCTTGGCCTTGTGCCTTGGTGCTTCCACTAGAGCTCAAATAGAGAGCGCTGCGCTCAATTAGAGAGCGCTTCACCCTTGTTTTCTTGATGCGTGACGCTTTGTGCCTTGGGTCACGCTTTTCAAGGCATGGCCTAAGGTCCAAAGTGTGCCCTATGGTTTTTTTTTTTCTTTTTTTTCATCATTTCTTCACCTACAAGTAATCAAAACAACCAATCAAAGCATCACCAAATTCACAAAATTTCTAAATCATTCAAAAACCAACTAATTCTAGCTTAAACCTCATGATTTTGTATCAAATAAAGGATGGTTGATTGATTCAACAAAACCATGCAAATCCACTCCAAAATACTTACTTTTGGTGCAAGAAAGTGTATTAAACCTAATGAAACAAGTGAAAAATGCTTGAAAAACTAGCATAAGATGACTTGTCATCACAACACCAAACTTAAACCTTGCTTGTCCCCAAGCAAGCACTAAACATAAGAGAAAATGAAATGAAATAGAGAAGTATGCATGTCCTTATTTAGTAGATAATTGAACTTGGTTCATGGGATTTTATGCAGACAAATATAGCTCATTTATTCTTTGCTAATAGATAAGAAATGTTTCCTCAAAGGTTCACTAGAGTTGCTGCTATAATGCCTTGTTTTTGATTGATCCCTCTTAGCTTTTTCTTTCTTTCCTTTCCTTTAGAATGCTTATTCTTTAATGAAGGCTTGGTGACAAATGTTGCAGTAGCCTTTTGGCTCAATTTTGCTCAACATTTCTTCACCACTGACACATGGCTCACAATTTCTTCCTAGGAACATTGATGCCCAGCATCTCTTTGGATTACTAAATGCTTTGTAACTAGGTTGCTCTTGATAGTGGACTTTTGGTTGGCAATCCCAAATCAGTTGATCCAAGTGGCCAAGTTTTGAAATACTCCTCAGAACCTACTTGTCCAAGCATATCCTAGTACAAAAACACCACAGACATATGTCCTAGGGTCCAAGCTATTGGTGTCTAGCCTTATTGTTTGTTTCTTTGCCAATTTTTGGCTTTTCTCTTTCTTTTTCTTCTTATTTTGCTTCATTCTCAAGGGATATTCATTGATGAAAGGCTTTATGACAGCAACCTAATTCACACTTCAAGGAACATCTTATTATGCAGCTTTTATTATTGAGCTATTTATTAAATCAAACAAGTACCACCACTGAATTTTCATCCTAATTTCTACAACATTGGACAATCACTTTTCTTGTTTCAAACATTTTTCTTTTATTCATGCAGAAGGGAAACAAAACAAAATTTAAGTAAATGAGTTATGACAAGCATAATGCAGACTAGTATTTTTAGTAAACATCTCTACTTACACCTAATTTGAACACTTCAGCAAGGCATATAGGAATCTTCAAATTAACATACTTCAAAGCAACAAGGATTAAGTGTCAATACAACCTGTTGGGAATGTCTCTCAGCTTTTCCTTCTGTCATCATTATTTCTCTTTGTTGTACTTCCTTTGGCCAATGATGCAGACTCCCTCCACAAGTTGAATGTTTTCCTACATAATCCTCAAAAGTTGCTTGTTTCTCAAGCCCTTAGGTAACTGGTTAGTCTGCAAGATTTTGCTTGTAAGCTCTTGAACTTATTTTCGGTGTGTGAACACCAAACTTAGTTCCCTGCCAATGTTTCTTATGCAACCAGTCAACCATATATATATATATATATATATATATATATATATATATATATGACACCTTGTGCCTTTGCTGAAAGTCACAAAACTAAAACTAGAAAACAAACAATGGCTAAATAGTTTCTCTGATTGCTTGGAGCTAGCAACTGATTATGCATAAGGCGAAAATGTGTTTTCAAATGAGATTTTTGGTGGAACACCAAACTTAGCATTCTTCATTCTCCCTTGAATTGTTTTGGTGTGCAACACCAAACTTAGCTCCTTGCAATCCAGATAGGACTACTTAACCTATTTATTGAAACATTTGGAAAAGAAAATTACCTCTGGTTGGGTTGCCTCCCAACAAGCGCTCTTTTAATGTCACTAGCTTGACATCCTTCATTCTTTGATCATGGAAGCTGAAAATCATGTTGCCTTAGATTTTCTCCTCTCACTGTGAGCTTCCTTTCCTCTATCTCTTCTTATGGAACTTCTCTGTGGTGTTTTTCCTGGATAATGGCTTCTTTTTCCATAGTCTTCTCACTTTCCTCTATGATTGCCTTCCACTTCTCCCACTTTGCAGCCTTTCCGTTGTCTTTTGGGTTGTCTTCAGTGGCTCTAGGGAAGGTATTTGCTCTCTTCTCACTCAGTTCTAAAATATATTTAGCCATTTTCCCCATTTGTCTTTCAAGGTTTCTGAATGCTTCTTCTTAGTTTTTGATTTCTAGGGCTTGATTGTCCATGAGTTTCTCCATTATTATCTCTAGGTTAGAGATTTTTTGAGAGCATGGAGTTGGTCTTGGTTGTGTGAAACGACGTGGTTGATGGAAGTTGTTTTGGGAGAATTGTGAAATGTGATGTGATGGAAGTATGTGGGTTGTGGTAGTGTGTAATGGATATTGTTAGTAGGGGTGTGGTTGTGCTTGTTTATGATAATGGGACTGTTATAATTGAGGTTCCTTGGTCCTTAATTTTGGTGCACACCCCACCTCAAGTTAGAATGAGTCCTCCAGGATTGGTTGTGTGCATCACCATGAGAATTGTGTTGGAACGAACTTGAGGTGTTATTTGGAGATTGCACTTGCTCAGGACTTCGTTGCTCATAGTTGAATGCCCCAAAACCTTTTTCAGATTGATTCCATCCGTGTGAGGTTTGAGATTGGCTTTGTGCATTCACTACAGCAATTTACAGCTCATTGATTTTCCTGGCCATCAGCTCTATTTGTTGCTGAAGTTGTTGGTGCATCTGCTTGTTTTGGGTTATGATTGCATTTGCTACTTCAAGTTCCATCACTCCCTTCTTTTGTGTGAATGGTTGCACTTCTGCTTCTAGCCTACGGATTTTCTGGGGTGGGTTATTGTTGGCCACTCCCTCTAGTGAATTAGAGGGATTCCCTTCCATCTCTTGCTTCTCTTCTCAATCTTCAAAGTATCTCAAGATTAGAGGGTGTGAAGTCATTGCTTCTTCCTCCTGGCATAATTTCAGAAACACAAACAGAACACTCTGTAGCTTGAGTGCAATTAGGATTAGTAGAGATAAAGTCTCAAACAGTTAGTGTGCTTATCAAAAATAAAGAAAATCAAAGAAAAAATGCTTAATCTAGACCTCCACCTTACTTAATCATTGTCAATTTAGATCAATCCCTGGCAACGGCGCCAAAAACTTGATGGGTGGAAATCAGATTCTACTCCCAAACTCACTGGCAAGTGTACCGGGTCGCATCAAGTAGTAATTACTCACATGAGTGAGGTCGATCCCACAGGGATTGATGGATTGAGCAACTTTAGTTAGGTGATGCATTTAGTTAAGCAAACCGTTGATGATTTGAGTGAAACTTGACTAGCAGAAGCTAAATTGCATGAAAATAAAAGGGAGAGGGGAAATTAACAGAAAAGTAAAGTGCAGAAGAGTAAATTGAATGAAACTTAAATTGCAAGAAAGTAAAAGAGCTGAATGTTAAAGAGCAAGTAATGTAAATGATTGAAGCTTAGATTGCAAGAAATGTAAATAGCTGAAGCTTAGAGTGCAAGAAATGTAAATTGCTTGAATAGTAAAGGGATGTGGGAGGTGGGATTCAGAATTCAACAAGAGAATGTAAAGAGAAATTAATCAGAGAATTAAAAGATGAAATAAGTTACAGAAAATCTAAACAGAAAGGTAAAATTTGCTTGAAGAATGAAACAGAAAGTAAACTTAGCTCAATTGTGAAATCTAACAGAGAAACTGAAGATCTCAGGGGATCAATGAGACTAGAAAGTATGATCTAGATCTCAATTTCTTCCTTGGTCAAATAGAAAACAATTTGCAGAAGAAATGTAAATGAAAGCAGTAAATAAAACTCAGATTCCTCAATTCTCAGGATTTTGCAAAAGAAAAACAAAGATGAATTTCAGATCAAGAATTGAAACAGAATTTTTTCAATCTCAATCCAAAATTCAGAAACAGAAATTAAGAAATGTAGAAGTAAGAACAAGGAGAAAGAGAACTCAGATCTCAATCCTAATCCCCAAATTCAAAATTGAAAGCTAAAGTTAAAACTAAAATTTAACAAAAAGGTAAAACTAAAATAAAAATGAAAAGAAGGTCCTCTACAAATCAAACTAACTCCTATTTATACACCTTCTATTTTTTATCTTCAGACTTTGGAGTGGGCTTTCCAAATTGGTAAAGCCAATTTGAACCAATTTGAACCAATTTCCTTGTCATGTGTAGTGCTCAGTTACTTGTTTCAACGTAGCGCTTCATGATTTGAAGAGAGGCTCCCTATTCGAGCCTTGCTAAAGCCATTTTGGCTCACTTCCTTGTGATGTAGCGCTCCTTCATTACTCCATGTGCTTGGTTCGAACCTTGGCTGCCCCATTTCTCGATATTGCACCTTGCTTTCTTCATGGGAAAGCCACGAAAAAGGTAACAAAACTAACGGAGCACTATTACTTTCTTTGATTCCTTGTAGCGCTCAGTTGGTGAAGCGAACGTAGTGCCCTTGGCCTTGTGCCTTGGTGCTTCTACTAGCGCTCAAATAGAGAGCAATGCCCTCAATTAGAGAGCGCTTCACCCTTGCTTTCTTGATGCGTGACGCTTTTGTGCCTTGGGTCACGCTTTTCAAAGCGTGGCCTAAGGTCCAAAGCGTGCTCTAAAGTTTTTTTTTCTTTTTTTCATCATTTCTTCACCTACAAGTAATCAAAACAACCAATCAAAGCATCACCAAATTCACAAAATTTTTAAATCATTCAAAAGCCAACTAATTCTAGCTTAAACCTCATGATTTTGTGTCAAAATAAAGGATGGTTGATTGATTCAACAAAACCATGCAAATCCACTCTAAAACACTTACTTATGGTGCAAGAAAGTGCATTAAACCTAATGAAACAACTGAAAAATGCTTGAAAAGCTAGCATAAGATGACTTGCATCAGTATGTTTCTTTTAAGTTTTATTAAGTTTTCATAGGTTTTAGTGAAAAATTCACATTTTTGAATTTTACTTTGAGTTTGAGTGTTTTTATACAATTTCAAGTATTTTCTGGCTGAAATTGAGGAGCTGGAGTAAAAGTCTGATTTCGAGACAGAGAAAGTGCTGCAAATACTATCAGGATCTGACCTCCTTGCACTCAAAAGAGCTTTTCTGGAGCTACAGAAGTCCAAATGAAGAGTTCTCATCGGCTATGAAAAGCTAACATCCAGGGATTTTCAGAAATGTATAATAGTCCATACTTTACTTCAGAATTGAAGGCACAAAACTGGCGTTCAACGACAGCAATTAGCCCTATTCTGGCGTCCAACGCCCAAGGGAAGAGAGACTAGCGTCCAACGCCAAAGAAGGTGCCCTTAGCCAACGTTCAACGCCTTAGGACCCTCCGAGCACTTGGCTTACTCTTTTACTCAGCCCAAACACTCACCAAGTGGGCCCCAGAAGTGGATTTTCACACTAAAAGACTATTTTACCCTTCTTATGTAATCCTTAGTTATTAGTCTAGTATTTATTTGAGAACTTTTACACTTTTTAGGGGGATTCGATCACTTTTCGAGACCTTTGACACTTTACATGTTTTACATTGCATTTTCTATTAGTATGAGCCTATAAACCTCCTAGGTTGAGGGGAGGAGCTCTGCTGACTTTTATGGATTAATAAAAGTATTACTGTTTTATCTTCTATCTATGTTTGATTCTCTGTTCTAAGATGTATCTTTGTTCTTCATCCTTATGAATGCGTTGAACTGGCACAAGGTTATATCATTCTACATGGGTTCAGAGTGAGTCTTTCATAAGACAATGATGAACCACTAGCTTGATTATACATCTCTTAGACGGCCAATCGACAAGTTCATTGGGGACTTCTCGAGACACCAGTTCAGCCGAGGTGTGGGGAGATTAGAGTTTTTATGGTAGATGTTAGAACCAAAGGAAAAAATTGGTCCCAATAGCCTTGAGGAGGAAATTGCATCCCTTGAGGTATCCCAGGGATTTCTTGCTAAGGCAATTGCACAGGCTCATGTGCATGCTCTCTGGTTTGCTCCATCCTTTTCTTAGTGATGGGCTTGTCCTCCTCAATGAAGATATATCCCTCTATGACAATTCCAGCTGAATTGCATAGGTGACAAATGAGGTGAAGAAATGCCAACCTTGCTTTGGTAGAAGACTGTTCAGCTATCTTGTACAATTCTTGAGGTATCACCTCATTTACTTCTACCTCACTCCCAATCATGATGTAATGAATCATGATGGCTCTGTCAATGGTCACTTCTGACTGATTGCTAGTGGAGATGATAGAGCGTTGGATGAATTCTAACCATCCTCTAGCTACGATCTTGGGGTCAAGCCTTCTTAGTTGAGTAGGCTTGCCTTGGGAATCCCTTTTTCACTGTGCTCCTTCCATACAGATGTTTGAGAGCACTTGATCCAGTCTTTGATCAAAGTTGACTCTTCTAGTGTAAGGATTTAGGTCTCCTTGCATCAAAGTCAAATTGAATGCCAACCCCACACTTTCTGGACTAAAGTCCAAAATTCTTCCTCGGACCATGGTGCTCCAATTCTTGGGGTTTGGGTTCACACTAATGTCATGGTTTTTCGTGACCCATGAATTAGCATAGAACACTTGTACCATTAAGATCCCAACCTTTTGGATGGGATTGGTTAGGACTTCCCAACCTCTTATCCGGATCTCTCATCGGATTTTCGGATACTCATTCTTTTTAAGCCTAAAAGGGACCTCAGGGATCACCTTCTTCTCTGCCACTACTTCATAGAAGTGGTCTTGGTGGGCTTTGGTGATGAATCTCTCCATCTCTCAAGATTCAGAGGTGGTGGCTATGGCCTTTCCTTTCCTCTTTCTAGAGGGTTCTCTAACCTTGGGTGCTATAAGTGGTAATGGAAAGCAAAAAGCAACGCTTTTCCCACACCAAACTTAAAATCTTTGCTCGTCCTCGAGCAAAAATAAATAAAAGAGAAGAATGGAGTAGAAGAAGAAGAAAATAGATGGAGGTGGAGGGAGAAAAGTAATTATACCAGGGGGGCTTTAGAATGTATGAAGTGTGTGTATGAAGGTTTAATAAGAGGGGGTATTTATAGGAGTGGGCTAGGGTAGGGTTCGATCATGGGTGGGGTAAATGGAAGAAAAATTTGATTTTGAAGTGGGTGGGGGTTGGTGGGAGCTATGATGGTTATGGAAAGTGATATGGATGTGATTGGGCTAGGATTTATAGGGAAGAGTGTGTGGGGAAGTGTGAAGAAGAAGAGGAAAGAAATAGGGTAGGTAAAGATGCTGTGGGACCCACTGGTCCTGAGAGGCTAGGGAATTCAGATTCCCTGCCCTTCTTCATGGGCGTTGAACGCCCAGCACTATGCCCTTGGCTGGTGCTCAACACCAGCTATGATGCCAATTGGGGCGTTGAACGCCCATCCAGTGCTCCCTGGCTGGCGTTCAACGCCAGCAAGACACTCTATCCAGGGTGTTCTGTTCTCATTGCTGAACCTTTCTGTCTCTATTCTGACTGCAGCATATGATCATTAACATAAAAAAATAACTTAACAAAAATAAACTTAAGAAATTAAAGGAAATAAAAATTACTAAACAGGGTTGGGTTGCCTCCTAACAAGCACTTCTTGAACATCATTAGCTTGACGGTTAGCTCCTTACAGAGATGGATATGGGCTCAGAATTTTGCCCCTTACAGTGAACTTTCTACTTGTCTTCTCATGGATGAGCTCCACATGCTCTAGAGTCAGGACACGACTCACTATATATGGTATGACTGGCTTCTTAGTGAAGACTACTCTCATGCCAGGTGAGAGGCCTTTAGTGGGGACTTTCTTGTCCCTCCAGCCTTTAGGTACTTTTTTCTTAGTACCTTTGCTCACAGTGCTTGTTGATGGTTGCCCAACACCAAACTTAGAATTGGTGTTTGGGGGCTTAGTAAAGCTCTGCACTAAAAGAGATGGTTGGAACACTAAGTGTTGTACAGTTATCTCTCTTATCTCAGGAAGAGAGTTGGGGTGAGGCATCTTGAACAAGATGTGATCCTCCCCTAGTTGTAAAATCAGTTCTCCCTTAGCTACATCAATGATAGCATTGGAAGTGGCTAAGAAAGGTCTTCCAAGGATGATGGATTCATCCTCATCTTCCCTAGTATATAAGGTTATGAAGTTTGCAGGAATATAAAGGTCTTCAACCTTTACCAATACATCCTCTACTAAGCCATATGCTTTCTTCATTGATTTGTCTTCCATCTCTAGTGAGATGTTTGCAGCTTGTACCTTAAAGATGCCCAGCTTCTCCATTACAGAGAGTGGCATGAGATTTATACTTGACCCTAGGTCACACAAAGCCTTCTCAGAGGTCATGGTGCCTATGGTGCAAGGAATTAGGAAGCGTCCAGGATCTGGACGCTTCTGAGGCAGCTTCTGCTATACCAAAGCATTGAGTTCTTTGGTAAGCACTGGAAGTTCTTCCTCCATAGGTTTTGTTCACAGGGTTTCTCTTAGAGGTATACATGAATTGGTTGTTTGCAACCATCTCAATGAGTTCTCTTGCCTCTTTAGGCATTTTCTTCAAGTGGAGTGATCCACCAGCAGAACTATCAATAATATTTTGGACATCTCAGATAGACCATCATAGAAGATACATAGGATAGACCATTCTGAGAGCATGTTAGGAAGACACCTCTTGATCAGTTGCTTGTATCTTTTTCAAGCTTCATAGAGGGATTCACCTTCTTTTTATCTGAAGGTTTGAACTTTCACTCTGATTTTGCTCATCCTTTAAGGAGGGAAGAACTTGGCCAAGAAAGCATTGACCAGCTTCTCCCAAGAGTCTAGGCTTTCTTTAGGTTGAGAGTCCAACCATATCCTAGCCGTGTCTCAAACAGCAAACGGAAAGAGCATAAGTCTATAGACCTCAGGATTCATTCCATTGGTCTTAACAGTGTCACAGATTTGCAAAAATTCTAACAGAAATTGGTGTGGATCTTCCAATGGAAGTCCATGGAACTTGTAATTCTATTGCAGAAGAGAGACTAACTGAGGCTTAAGCTCAAAGCTATTTGCTCCAATGACAGGTATAGAGATATTTCTACCATAGAAGTCAGAAGTATGTATGGTGTACTCACCAAGAACCTTTCTTGCATTTCCTCCATTATTAGCATTGACTACCATGTCTTCAGCTTCTTGTTCGAAATTTTCTGAGTGTTTTCTCCCGGAGTTTTGTACTTTAGCTTGTTGTAAACGCCTCCTTAGAGTTTTCTCAGGTTCAGGATTAGGTTTAAAAAGAGGCTCTTTATCTCTGTTTCTGGTCATAAACAAGAAAAAGAAGACAAAAAAGAAGAAGAACGGGAGCACTATGTTCAAGAACAGAGGACTCCTTATGAGATGTGAAGAAGAAAAGAAAAGAAGAATGTGAATAGAAGAAGAGATAAGAAGAATTCAAATAAAGACATGAGGAATTCGAAAATTAAGAAGCAAGAAAAGAAACAAGAATTAAAATATTTTTGTTTTTATTTTATTTATTTATTAAATTCAAAATTAAAGGTTAATTAACTAAAAAGATTTGAAAATAAATTGTTGAATTTCGAGAAAGAAGATAGAGAAAGAAGCAAGAAGTTTTTGAAAATTAGAAGAGAAAGGAATTAGTTAGGAAGTTTTGAAAAAGAAGAAAGAGAAAACAATTAACTAATTAAGAAAGATTTGAAAACAAGATAAGATAGAAGATTGGAAAGGATTTGATTTTAAAATTTTTTGAAAAAGTCAACAAGATAAGATAAGAATTGAAAAGATTTGAAAATATTTTAAAATTTAAAAGAAGATAAGATAGAAAAGGTTTTAAATTGAAAAGACGATAGGTTAGGTAAGAAAGATAAGATAAGGAAGTTAAGAAAAGATAAGTTTTAAATTAAAAAGATTTGAAATCAAAATAAAAAAGATAAGTTTTTAATTTAAAAATATTTGAAATTTAAATTTTAAAAGAAAGATAAGATAGTTAAGAATCAATTTTTAAAAGAAAAGATTTGAAAAGCTTTTAAAAGATATGATTTTAAAATTTAAATCTTGACTTGACTAACAAGAAAACACCTAATTTAAAAATTTTGAACTTAAATGTGTAAGATTTTCGAAAATTAATTCAAGATAAGAAAAAATATTTAATTAATTTTTTTTTAATTTTTGAAATTAACGAAGAAAGAGAAAAACAACTAAAAGACACCAAACTTAAAATGTTTAAATCTAAGACACCTAGAATTCGAAAATTGCAAAGAAAAATAAAAAGAGACACCAAACATAAAAATTTTAAGATCAGAACAAGAAGAAAAACAAGAACACTTTGAAGATCAAGAAGAACACCAAGAACAAAACTCAAAGAATTCAAAGAAAATAAGAACATGCAAAGGACACCAAACTTAAAAATTTTGAAAACCAAAGATAAAAATTTAAAAAATTTTTAAAAGAAAAGACACAAGAAGACACCAAACTTAAAGATTGACACAAGATTCAAACAAAAGACATTATTTTCGAAGGAAGAAAAGCTAACAGAGGAACACTAGACTGCTGACCAAGGCATTTCTGAGGGCATTGAACTCCCAAAGAGGAGTGTCATTGGTGTTCAATGCCAAGAAGGGGTATTCATCCCTGGCGTTGAACGCCCAAATGGGGGCAGCAACCTTGGTGTTGAACGCCCAAAAGGGGATGATGTTCCTAGCATTGAACGCCATGACGGAGGTAGCAACAAGGGTGTTGAACGCCCAAACAAGGGTGGTTAGTCACATATAAGTACTAATAACACCCATCATAATCAAGCTAGTAACCCCCCTTCCAATACACAAGGCACTCAGCCTCCATCAACCAAGATTGATGAGTATAAGGCCAAGATACCATTCCCTCAGAAACTCTGTCAAGCGGAAAAATATAAACAGTTTGCCCGCTTTACGGATTATCTCAGAACATTAGAGATCAAGATCCGTTTTGTAGAGACTTTTGAATAGATACCTTCTTATGCTAAGTTCATAAAGGACATCTGGAGTCATAAGAAGGATTGGAGAGAGGCAGAAATAGTCCTCCTCATTGAAGAATGCAGTGCAGTCATTCAAAACAGCTTACCAGAGAAACTTAAGGATCTTGCGAGGTTTTTGATACCATGCACTCTAGGGAATGCTTGCACAAGGACAGCTCTATGCGATCTTGGAGCAAGCATCAACCTAATACCTGCTTCATTAGTAAAGAAATTCTGCTTGACTTATGAAGTCAAACCAACCCGCATATGTCTTCAACTTGTTGACGGTTCTATTAAACTCCCATCAGGCATGGTTGAAGATATGACTGTTAGGGTTGGACTCTTTGCTTTTCCCACTGACTTTGTGGTGTTGGATATGGATGGACACAAAAGTGCATCTCTTATCCTAGGAAGACCCTTCCTAGCTACAGGAAAAACCCTCATTGATATTCAGAAAGGGGAAGTAACCTTGAGAGTTAATGAGGATGAATATGTGCTAAATGCTGTCAAAGCCATGCAGCATCCAGACACTCCAGAGGAGTGCATGAGCATTGACATCATCAACTCCCTGGTCGAAGAAGTGAACATGGTTACAAGACTCGAGGAAGAGCTGGATGACATCTTCTATGATGCCCAGCTCGAGTTGGAGGTAGTGATGATTGGACTTTTGTGTGGTTTAGAATTTCACTAATGAAAGCTCGTTGCAAGTATAGTTTCTAAACCAACATTAATCCTTTCATACAAAAATTTTGTTTGCCACTAAAACAAACTCCTAAAATCTATAAACCGAAGTATTGAACCTCGGGTCGTTCTCTCTAGAAATTGCAATAAGATGTCCTTGTTATTGGTTATGAAGTATCTTTGGGGGTTTTTTGAGATAAGAGACAAGTAATGTAAAATGCAATGAAAATAAACTAACAACTATGAAAAGCTCTTGGAAAGGTTATGAGAATTGGAAGTCCTATCCTCATTATCCTCCTCAATTGTGATGAGAATTGTCCATTGCTACCACTTAGTTAACCTCTAACCATGGAGGAAAGTCAAGTGGATGAATCAACTTGATTCCACAAGTCCTAGCCAACTCCCAAGGGAAAGACTAGCTTTAGTGGTATCCAAATCAATTAGCAACTTTTAATTGTCAATCAACAAAGGAATTAGATAATTCAAGAGTCACTAATTACTCTACCAAAGCCAAGAGGAGCAAATTCTACACTAAAATCCAACCAAGCATTTCATCAAACACTTGGAAGGCATAAAAAGAAGCATAGTAAATTGATAACAAAATAGAATCTAACAATAATAGAATGTAAAAAATCAACAACAATAATCAAAGAAAACACAATTATTATGAATTACCTCATATGGAATTGAAAGAAAATGGAGGGAACAAGAGTAGATCTACAACAAAATATAGAAGCAACATAGAGCAAATTACAACAAAAGAATAGAGGAATCATGAATGTAACAGCATAGAATTGAGAGGTAGAAGAAGAAGAAAGCATGAATTGAAACCTAGATCTAGATTATTGAACTAAACCTAATCCTAATTCTAATCCTAGAGATAAGTGAGAGCTTCTCTCTCTAAAACTAACTTTCCCTCCAAAACTACTCTAAAATAAACTAATGTGTGAAAGTATGTTAATTCCCCTTTAATCCTTGGCTTAAATAGCATCAGAAATGAGTTGGATTGGGTCCACAAGGCTTTAGAATTCGCTGGCCATAAGTTGCATTAAGTGAATTGTGTGCATCAATCGATGCGTACGCGTACCGTGCGCGTGCGCATCCCTATGCGAAATGCAACCATGGCAAATCTTATATCATTTTAATGCCCCAGATGTTAGCTTTCCAACACAACTGGAACCGCATCATTTGGACCTCTGCAACTCATGTTATGGCCGATTAAGTGCGAAGAGGTCAGCTTGACAGCTTTTGCGATTCCTTCATTTCTTCATGAGTTCTCCATTTATACATGCTTTTTCTTCATTCCCTTGATCCAATCTTTGCCTCCTAAATCTGAAATCACTTAACAAACACATCAAGGTATCTAACGGATTCAAGGTGAATTAAATTTAGCTATTCTAAGTCCTAAAAAGCATGTGTTCACTCTTAAGCACAATTAAAGGATAAATTATAAAACCATGCTATTTCATTGAATAAATATGAGGAAAGGTTATCAAAATGCTCTAAATTCATCACAGGATAAACCCTACAAATGGGGTTTATCAACCTCCCCACACTTAAACCAAGCATGCCCTCATGCTTAAACTAAGAGAAAGCAAAGGGTTTCAACATTTATTCAATGAGAACTAATCTAAATGCAACCTAAACTATATGCATCTATCTATATAAATGCAACTAAATGCAAAATGATTCTACCTACTTGGTTAAAAATAAATCAATCTCCAAGACATACATGCATAAGTAGGGCTAAGGTCCCATGACGACTCATGAATCCTACCAAATTAAATATCAAAATGAAGTTCAAGTAGACTTGCAAGAAGAATGCTCATGAAAGTCGGGAATCAAGGAATTGAGCATCGAACCCTCACCGGAAGTGTTTGCACTCTAGTCGCTCAAGTGTGTAGGGTCGATTCTCTCAATTCTCTCCTAATCATGCTTTCTAAGATTTGTTTTTCTTCTAACAATCAACATATATTTCATGCATGCATACAAGTATCATGAGGTCTTTTCTTTAGGTTGTAATGGGGCTAGGGTCAAGGTAGGATGCATATTTGGTCAAGTGGACTTGAAATTTGAATCTTTGATAAGCTTAAACTTCCCACCTAACCTATGACATCCTATACAATTAAGTTCTAACCTAGCTACCCATTTTTCACTTTTTCACATACTCATGCATTCCTTTTCATTCACAACACTTATGCATTTATTTTATTGAGCTTTACTTTGTTTTGGGGCATTTTGTCCCCTTTTTATTTCTTTCTTTTTATTTGTTTCTTTTTTTTCTATTTTTTTCTTTTCTTTTCCATGCTCTCCTTTTTGTTTCTTTTTCTTTTTCTTTTGTTTTTCTCATTTTTTTCTTTCTTTCAAACTATATACAAGAACATCAATGCATAAGGTCTATACAATTTATCAATACAGGAGCATGTACCCAATTCCCAATAATTTCAATAAAAATACAAAACTACCCTTTTATTTTCCCAATGTCCCAAGATTCCCACACTTGAATGATACACACACACTAGCCTAAGCTAATCAAAGATCCAAATAAGAACCTTTATTATTTTTTGCTTTAAGGCTTGTAATGTGCTAAAATTAGAGAATAAGTGGGTTAAGCATAGGCTCAAAGTGGCTAACAATGGAAGATAAAAGGTAAGCTATTTGGGTAAGTGAGCTAAATGAAATGATGGCCTCAATCATATAAATGCATGAATGCACAAAATAATGGACATAAAGAATCAAACAAATCAAATATCACAATCATAAGAGGAGAACAATGCACACAAGAAGGGAAAATAAGTGGTTATAAGATGTAACCAAACCATTAGGCTCAAATCTCACAAGCTTGTGTTCTTAGCTCAAAAACCATGTTCCAAAATAATTTCTTTCAAGCAAGTTCAATAAAAAGTTTCAAATTGGTAGGTTGCCCTGAAAATAATTTCTTGGACAAGAAATTATCACCCTAACCAAGTAGTCCTAATAGGAAAGAAGTGGTAAAAATATGTACAAATTCTAACTAACATGCAACCTATCATGTAATGCAACAACTATCTAACGAAGAAAATAAAAAAAATTGGTGTTGAAAAGGAAATTGTTACCCATGGAGATCGGTCAAATGACCTCCCCACACTTGAAGATTGCACCGTCCTCGGTGCATGCAAAGAAGAGCAAGGTGGATGGGTTGCTACAATTGATGAGCTTCTTCGAAAGGTTGTGCGGATGACTTGTTCGTTGCCCCATTTCGAAGCTCTTCTTTTTCCTCCTTTTGTTGGTGGCCAACCTAAAGGGAGAGAAAAAGAAAGAAAATTAAGCCTATAACAAAGATATCAAAGCAAAGAGAACATAGGCGGGGGCTAATGCCAAATAAGGATAAGGTTCTCACTACATGGTAGCTACAACATGTGAGTGAGAAAAAAATATAGGCAATGGGCATATGAACTAACACTTGATGCAAGAGTAAAATCAAAGCACGAAGAACATATTGAGCATCAAGTTCAAATAAGAAAGTGTGGGCATGAAAAACAATATTAGGTCATATCAATGTACAAAGACACAAGAGCCATACAAGATAAAGTATTGATTTAAAAGTTTCATCACCCAACAATATCAAACAAGTCAAGAGGCACCAAAATAATGCAAGAAATTCTCAACGATTGAATAGGAGAATTCAACACCATTATTGAAATAAGAAACTTAAAAAAAAGAATTACAACAAGCTATAAAATCAAAATTAAAATGCAATGAAAGAAAGTAAGCAAATGCAATAAAAGAAAATGAAAGAAAAAAAATTTTTTTTAGTATTTTATTTATTTATTTATTTTTTTCAAAATTTTTTTTTTAAGAGAGGAAGAAGAAAGGTAGAAAAAAAGAAGAAGAAAAGAAGAAAGAAGAAGAAAGGAGAAAGGAGAAAGGAGAAAAATAGGGTGCAAATCCACGCGTACGCACATATGGCGTGCGCGTCGATGGCTTTTTCTTTTTTTTTTTTTTCAGAGTGACGCGTACGCTGTAACGACCCAACTTTCAGAACGTCATGATCGTACCGAAAGTAAGGCGTTACCAACTTGCTTTCCTTTATTAACTATTTACTATTGAGCCTTAGTTCGATATCGCGATTTAGTTTTATAGAAAATTCCAAAAAATTTTGTTTTTATTATTTAAAATCATATAGCAAACATCACCAAGTAATAATAACCACATATTTATTAATGATAATATCTGTCATACAAAAGATTTCGAATAAAACTCAGATACAAATCCTATCCCTCTGTATAAAATAAAAATCTTAAAGGACAAGAGCGAGGGAACTCTATGAAAGCAACTCAATTCAAAAACTTAACTCATAAATAAGGTCTAACAATCGCCCGCAGCTACAAACTGAGTCTTCGAACTTGTATCACTGAAAAGGTGGATGATTTTTGGGGTGAGAACAAACCACATGTTCTCAGTAGGGAATGGGAATGCCGTAAAAGTAATGATTAACATGCAAATAATTAACATACTCAAGGAAACTATATTTTTAGCAAACCTTTTTGAAAATACTTTTGATTTTACTTTAGCTAAGTAATTACCTCCTTCAAAATCTCTAAACTCAAACAAATTCTAAATATGAAACTAGTCACATTAACCATCTATCAGTCACATAATTAATTCTCAATCAAAACATCAATTCTCAATCAATTTAATACATTCACAAACTAATAGTGCAAGCAAGAGATTCAGTTCAACATAGAAACAAGTCACAGCAAGACAAACAGCACAATCACAGGGAAGTACAATGAGCAAACCCAATCAAATGCAAATGCGCAAACAAGGATGATGCATGTCTAGCCCTAGTGCAGGTAATGAGCTCATTTGTCAGTTTTTACCCGCTCCCGACGTATCCCGAAGCAGCTGAAACGGGTATGGCTTTCCAGTTGGCTATACCCCTGTGTACAGGAAATAACCCCTCTGCTACCACAGGGTCCACTGCATGCAGGAAATAACACATCTGCCACTGCAGGGATGTATGCCGACACACCTTCTGTATACAGGAAATAACCCCTCTG
The DNA here is from genome assembly GCF_003086295.3 of Arachis hypogaea. Classification (NCBI taxonomy): domain Eukaryota; kingdom Viridiplantae; phylum Streptophyta; class Magnoliopsida; order Fabales; family Fabaceae; genus Arachis; species Arachis hypogaea. Next base: position 75,230,555 of record NC_092055.1, read on the forward strand.
CCACTATAGAAATGGAATAGGTGGTCACATTACTTCTGTAGCAGGAAATAACCCCTCTGCCTTACAGAATTAAAATATGGATCTGTACCGCAGGAAAGCGTTCTCAGTGGTCGCACCACTATTTATCTGACTGCCTCAATACAGCAGATGATCATAAAAGTATATCTGGCGTTGCCTTAATGTAACAAATGAGTAAACACATCTCTTGAGTTGCCTCAAGCAACAAATGACCTTTCAACAGGTCCTCTGTTTTTTATTCTCTTTTATAATCATAAATACGCAAGCGGGACAAAACCCACGTCCTTGCCAACAATTTCATAAACTAAATACCTTTCCTCAAAAGAATCAGTGTAATTATCATCATAAGTTATCATTCTCGTTATTCATCTCCAGTTACATATTCTTATACAATATCTCTCTCTTTCTTTGTTCAATCATGTTGTACAAACTTCACGACTTCCACTTTTGCAACCTCTTAACTCGAACCAATTTTAAAACTATTTTCTAGTTTAATTTTCTTTCAAAAGACTCAAGAAAATCATTTATTTTAACTTCGCTAAATACTTTTCAAAGCATCACCCTCTTACAAAAAGTAACCAAATAAAACTCTTTTTCAAGTTTACTAACTTTCCAAAGACTAAAAAACCATCTTTCTTTACCATTCAAATTCAAATATTATTATTTCACCAAACTTCTAAAAAGATCATCCTTTATTTCAAACCTAAAACATAACTATTTTCATATTAAATCAAACACAAAACATATTTCTTTCTATTCTTAATAAATCAACTCAAAACAGAATCCATTTCGTAATAAATCCATCTTAAACATAATATTTTTTCTAGATGAATAAAACCGAAAAACATAATTCATTTCTTTTCTTAGTAAATCAGAATCAAATAATATAATTTCCCAAATCCAAACCTTTTAAAATAATATTTCAGACAAAGCCTCGGATTTTATAAAATTTCGGCAGCACCTCTCTAAAACTCGGACTTAGCCACCCTTACGGGTTCCCTCTTTCTCCACAAATCACCAGCCCTTTTCTCAATAATTTTCAAACGGGCAATTCTCAATCAATCAGGCATTCACAATTCATAATAATTAACAAGTCAATCATACTCCACAATTCCAACTAATCCATCAATCCAACTCCAATCTCTTCAATTCATATTTACTTTTCGCATATCATAGAATCCTTTCAAAATTAAACTCAATCAACTAGTAATCCCAAAATCAGCCTTTCATAATTCAAAGTTATTTACTTGTTAACAAAATAACTATTTTATTTTAGAAGTCATATTTCAAGAGAATAATTCGGTAATCAAACTTCAATCTTTTAGCAGTTTTCAAACATAACTCTAATTAATCACGAATCAACATTAACAAGCATCAAAACCAATTCCAACAAGTCACAAGTCAATTTCATAGCCATTTCGACATATCAGATTACTAAAATCAACAACAAATGCTTATTCTCAACAATCAAAATACAACTCAGTTCATCAATTATCAATACGACAACTTTTCAATAGTTAACTCATCAAATTTCAATTTAACAAGTATTATCAAATGAATCACCATTCACAGCCACATTTCAACCAATTCAGCAATACCACATAGGTCAGAATCTTCAACAAATCCATCAAAATCAGAAAACCAATATCAGTCACAGCATTAACCAAAATTAACTTTGCCAAATTAATTACTCACAATAACAAAGCCCAGTAACATTTACAGCCATAACCTAAACTTAATAAACTGATTGAAATACTAAAACATCATCCTAATACCAAACTTAATTCAAATTTCACAACCTCAAACTGAGTTTATTTCAATCAATTAATCACACAAAATATATCAAATTATTCGCAATTATTCACTAAACTTCATTGGCATTCATAAATTAAAATGGTTAACTTTAAAATAAATCCCCTACCTCAGTATCGCATTAACAAGGCAATCAAACCAAACAGCAGCCCCGATGACATTTTTTTTTTACGAGTTCTCTTCCTCCAGCAACAAAATAGCATCTCAGAACTTACATAGCAGAATCAAAATCATTAAGGGCAGCTCCAACATTGGTTCCTAGCGACCCCAACAGCAATACCCACAGTGGCAGAGGTTCTGGTGCTACAAAAATCAAAAGCAGAGGCAGAACAAAGGACAACGGTTAGCAGGAACTAGCACGAATTGCATCTGAATCAAAACAGTAACTTTGGCAGTCTCAACTAGTACCAGCAGCAGACTTTACTCATGGTGATGGCGACCACTAAGAAAACAGCGACGGCTCACGGCGGTGGCGACGGATCCTGGCCGTGATGATGGTACGATAGTGCGAACAGCATCCACCCTTCTCTCTCAGACGCACAGGTTTGGCCCTGTCTCTCTCTCTCCTAACAGTCTTGACAATGACGGACCCCAAGTTGGTGGCAGAAAGTTTGATGGCGTTTGGCCTCTGTAGCGACGGCAGCAAAACGCCGGTGATGGCGGGTCGGACAGTGGCTGGATGACGATGTGGCGCAGCTCCTTCTCTTCCTCTCAGCGTTGCTCCTTGCCTCGGCTCTGGTCTTCCCCCGCAACGGCATTGGCGACTAGACGAATCGGCAGTGATGCGAGCTTGTGGCTCCATGAACAGGACGGCGCCGTGATGCAGATCGACGGCGAGGCGTGGGTCGATCTCTCCCTGTTTCGAGAGCTCTCTCCTCGCTCAGATCTCCCCTCCCCTTTGCTAGCAATGGCGGCAACGATGGCAGTGGCACCCACTGCGCCGCCTCCCTCTTCTCCCCCCTCTCCCTCCTCGGTCCCCCTTTTCTTTCTATTCCCGTTCTTCTTTTTTTTCTTTGGCTCAGGGAACCGTGTGTGTGTGTGTTTTGGAAAGGGCTGCATAGCTGCTGCTGAGTCTTGGGGAAGAGGGTAGCTGGGTTAGGGTTTCTGGGATTTGGGAATTAGGGTTTCTGATTCAATTTGGGAATTTAGGTTTAGGAATTAGGGATTTTATAAAAGAATATAGATAGATATGAATAGATATTTTGATAAAATTAAAGGTTAGAGTAATTTTAAAATCAAATATACTCTATTAAAAATATTTAGGAACATTATTTATCAACATATTGCTAATTTCAATTAATTATTTCTAATTTAAAATATAAAATGAACGTATTAATCATATTTCTATAAAATATAGTTTAAAATCAATATTAATTATTCAAATTAAATGGTATACCTTTTTATTATTTTTCTATTATCAAAATTCTAATTTCAATTTGTGTAGAATAACTAATTATAATAAAAATTGTACTTAAACATTAATTAACTTAAACTTAAAGTATTTATAAAAATCAAACTAATCATTTCTAATAAATTAATCTCTAAGAGTACAAATTAATAAAATAGAACATAATTCATTAAAATTACTTAAATTGAAGAGTACAATTCTTTCTTATTTTTCAATTACTAAAATTATAATTTCAATTATACCAAATATCTAATAAAGTTTATATAAAAATTCTAATTAATTTAAACTTAAATTATTATGAAACTCCATTTAATTACCTTTAGTAAAATAATTTTCTTAAAATAAAATTATCAACAAATAAAATAAATCACAAATAACTAATTATTTGATTTTCAAAAACTAGGGTTGTTACATTCTACCACCTTAGAAAAATTTTTGCCCTCGAAAATTGTTATAAGAAAATAAATTTAAACTCAAATAAAAGAAAACGGAATCTATGAACAAAAATATAAGCATGGTCAAGAATGAAGATTCAGAAAAAGTCAGATAACTAATTAGATTCATAAGCAAGGAAAGGTATACAAGAACAATAAGATAAGGTTGAAAGATAAGCAAGTTATATGCTAACCAGGAAATCCAAAACAAGGAATTCAAATGAAAACAATGAAGAGATAGCACAAGTTCACGTGCCACGAATAAAGATTATACGTCGAATCAAAGCTAACTTCATAAATTCTAACGCTCCCAAACCCCGTGAATCGCATTACCTATTACTTCTATTTCGTCTATGATAACCCATTAGTGTTCCCATATACATAAATCATTAGTATTAAGTTGGCCAGACCTAATACCATGAAGCATGCAATGGTAAACCAACAGTGTTAATCATCAGATAGTCATGCAAATAAAACACAAACTCTTGTTATCAGAACAAGTCACAAAGCATGACAGACACTTAGAGTATGCAATAAAGCATAGTCGGTCCATTCCCAAGGCTCTAACAGGAACGAACTGCTCTGATACCATTTGTAACGACCCAACTTTCAGAACGTCAAGATCGTACCGAAAGTAAGGCGTTACCAACCTGCTTTCCTTTATTAACTATTTACTATTGAGCCTTAGTTCGATATCGCGATTTAGTTTTATAGAAAATTCCAGAAAAATTTTGTTTTTATTATTTAAAATCATATAGCAAACATCACCAAGTAATAATAACCACATATTTATTAATGATAATATCTGTCATACAAAAGATTTCAAATAAAACTTAGATACAAATCCTATCCCTCTGTATAAAATAAAAATCTTAAAGGAAAAGAGCGAGGGAACTCTATGAAAGCAACTCAATTCAAAAATTTAACTCATAAATAAGGTCTAACAATCGCCCGCAGCTTCAAACTGAGTCTTCGAACCTGTATCACTGAAAAGGTGGATGATTTTTGGGGTGAGAACAAACCACACGTTCTCAGTAGGGAATGAGAATGCCGTAAAAGTAATGATTAACATGCAAATAATTAACATACTCAAGGAAACAATATTTTTATCAAACCCTTTTGAAAATACTTTTGATTTTACTTTAGCTAAGTAATTACCTCCTTCAAAGTCTCTAAACTCAAACAAATTCTAAATATGAAACTAGTCACATTAACCATCTATTAGTCACATAATTAATTCTCAATCAAAACATCAATTCTTAATCAATTTAATACATTCACAAACTAATAGTGCAAGCAAGAGATTCAGTTCAACATAGAAACAAGTCACAGCAAGACAAACAGCACAATCACAGGGAAGTACAATGAGCAAACCCAATCAAATGCAAATGCGCAAACAAGGATGATGCATGCCTAGCCCTAGTGCAGGTAATGAGCTCATTTGTCGGTTTTTACCCGCTCCCGACGTAACCCAAAGCAGCTGAAACGGGTATGGCTTTCCAGTTGGCTATACCCTTGTGTACAGGAAATAACCCCTCTGCCACCATAGGGTCCACTGCACGCAGGAAATAACACATCTGCCACTGCAGGGATGTATGCCGACACACTTTCTGTATACAGGTTATAACCCCTCTGCCACTACAAAAATGGAACAGGTGGTCACGGTACTTCTGTAGCAGGAAATAACCCCTCTGCCTTACAGAATTAAAATATGGATCTGTACCACAGGAAATCGTTCTCAGTGGTCGCACCACTATTTATCTGACTGCCTCAATGCAGCAGATGATCATACAAGTATATCTGGCGTTGCCTTAATGCAACAAATGAATAAACACATCTCTTGAGTTGCCTCAAGCAACAAATGACCTTTCAACAGGTCCTCTGCTTTTTATTCTCTTTTATAATCATAAATACGCAAGCGGGACAAAACCCACGTCCTTGCCAACAATTTCATAAACTAAATACCTTTCCTCAAAAGAATCAGTGTAATTATCATCATAAGTTATGATTCTCGTTATTCATCTCCAGTTACATATTCTTATACAATATCTCTCTCTTTCTTTGTTCAATCATGTTGTACAAACTTCACGACTTCCACTTTTGCAACCTCTTAACTCGAACCAATTTTAAAACTATTTTCTAGTTTAATTTTCTTTCAAAAGACTCAAGAAAATCATTTATTTTAACTTCGCTAAATACTTTTCAAAGCATCACCCTCTTACAAAAAGTAACCAAATAAAACTCTTTTTCAAGTTTACTAACTTTCCAAAGACTAAAAAACCATCTCTCTTTACCATTCAAATTCAAATATTATTATTTCACCAAACTTCTAAAAAGATCATCCTTTATTTCAAACCTAAAACATAACTCTTTTCATATTAAATCAAACACAAAACATATTTCTTTCTATTCTTAATAAATCAACTTAAAACGGAATCCTTTTCGTAATAAATCCATCTTAAACATAATATTTTTTCTCAATGAAGAAAACCGAAAAACATAATTCATTTCTTTTCTTAGTAAATCAAAATCAAATAATATAATTTCCAAAATCCAAACCTTTTAAAATAATATTTCAGACAAAGCCTCAGATTTTATAAAATTTCGGCAGCACCTCCCTAAAACTCGGACTTAGCCACCCTTACGGGTTCCCTCTTTCTCCACAAATCACCAGCCCTTTTCTCAACAATTTTCAAATGGGCAATTCTCAATCAATCAGACATTCACAATTCATAATAATTAACAAGTCAATTATACTCCACAATTCCAACTAATCCATCAATCCAACTCCAATCTCTTCAATTCATATTTACTTTTCGCATATCATAGAATCCTTTCAAAATTAAACTCAATCAACTAGTAATCCCAAAATCAGCCTTTCATAATTCAAAGTTATTTACTTGTTAATAAAATAACTATTTTGTTTTAGAAGTCATATTTCAAGAGAATAATTCGGTAATCAAACTTCAATCTTTTAGCAGTTTTCAAACATAACTCTAATTAATCACGAATCAACATTAACAAGCATCAAAACCAATTCCAACAAGTCACAAGTCAATTTCACAGCCATTTCGACATATCAGATTACTAAAATCAACAACAAACGCTTATTCTCAATAATCAAAATACGGCCACAACTCAAACCATCATAACAATAATCCCAAATCAAACCCAAATCCAACTCAGTTCATTAATTATCAATACGACAACTTTTCAATAGTTAACTCATCAAATTTCAGTTTAACAAGTATTATCAAATGAATCACCATTCACAGCCACATTTCAACCAATTCAGCAATACCACATAGTTCAGAATCTTCAACAAATCCATCAAAATCAGAAAACCAATATCAGTCACAGCATTAACCAAAATTAACCTTGCCAAATTAATTACTCACAATAACAAAGCCCAGTAACATTCACAGCCATAACCTAAACTCAATAAACTAATTGAAATACTAAAACATCATCTTAATACCAAACTTAATTCAAATTTCACAACCTCAAACTGAGTTTATTTCAATCAATTAATCACACAAAATATATTCAAATTATTCGCAATTATTCACTAAACTTCATTGGCATTCATAAATTATAATGCTTAACTTTAAAATAAATCCCCTACCTCAGTATCGTATTAACAAAGCAATCAAACCAAACAGCAGCCCCGATGACATTTTTTTTTACGTGTTCTCTTCCTCCAGCAACAAGACAGCATCTCTGAACATACGTAGCAGAATCAAAATCATTAAGGGCAGCTCCAACATTGGTTCCCAGCAACCCCAACAGCAATACCCACGGTAGCAGAGGTTCTGGTACTACAAAAATCAAAAGCAGAGGCAGAACAATGGACAACGATGAGCAGGAACTAGCACGAATTGCATCTGAATCAAAACAGCAACTTTGGCAGTCTCAACTAGTACCAGCCGCAGACTTTACTCATGGTGATGGCGACCACTAAGACAACAGCGACGGCTCACGGCGGTGGCGACGGATCCTGGCCGTGATGATGGTACGACAGTGAGAACAGCATCCACCCTTCTCTCTCGGACGCACAGGTTTGGCCTTGTCTCTCTCTCCTAACGGTCTTGACAATGACGGACCCCAAGTTGGTGGCAGAAAGTTCGATGGCGTTTGGCCTCTGCAGCGACGGCAGCGAAACATCGGTGATGGCGGGTCGGACAGTGGCTGGACGACGATGTGGCGCAGCTCCTTCTCTTCCTCTCGGCGCTGCTCCTTGCCTCGGCTCTGGTCTTCCCCCGCAACAGCGTTGGCGACTAGACGGATTGACAGTGATGCGAGCTTGTGGCTCTATGAACAAGACGGCACCGTGATGCAGCTCGACAGTGAGGCGTGGCGGCAGCAGCCCTTCCCTCCAATTCGACGATGACGCGATGGCAGCACTGGGACGGTGGCGTGGCGGCGAGGCATGGGTCGCTCTCTCCTTGTTTTGAGAGCTCTCTCCTCGCTCAGATCTCCCCTCCCCTCTGCTAGCAACGGCGGCGACGGTGGCAGTGGCACCCACCGCGCCGCCTCCCTCTTCTCCCCCCTCTCCTTCCTCGGTCCCCCTTTTCTTTCTATTCTCGTTCTTCTTTTTTTTTTTCTTTGGCTCAGGGAACCGTGTGTGTGTGTTTTGGATAGGGCTGCATAGCTGCTGCTGAGTCTTGGGGAAGAGGGTAGCTGGGTTAGGGTTTATGGGATTTGGGAATTAGGGTTTCTGATTCAATTTGGGAATTTAGGTTTAGGAATTAGGGATTTTTTAAAAGAATATGGATAGATATGAATAGATATTTTGATAAAATTGAAGGTTAGAGTAATTTTAAAATCAAATATACTCTATTAAAAATATTTAGGAACATTATTTATCAAAATATTACTAAGTTCAATCAATTATTTCTAATTTAAAATATAAAATGAACGTATTAATCATATTTCTATAAAATATAGTTTAAAATCAATATTAATTATTCAAATTAAATGGTATACCTTTTTATTATTTTTCTATTATCAAAACTCTAATTTCAATTTGTGTAGAATAACTAATTATAATAAAAATTGTACTTAAACATTAATTAACTTAAACTTAAAGTATTTATAAAAATCAAACTAATCATTTCTAATAAATTAATCTCTAAGAGTACAAATTAATAAAATAGAACATAATTCATTAAAATTACTTAAATTGAAGAGTACAATTCTTTCTTATTTTTCAATTACTAAAATTATAATTTCAATTATACCAAATATCTAATAAAGTTTATATAAAAATTCTAATTAATTTAAACTTCAATTATTATGAAACTCCATTTAATTACCTTTAGTAAAATAATTTTCTTAAAATAAAATTATCAACAAATAAAATAAATCACAAATAACTAATTATTTGATTTTCAAAAACTAGGGTTGTTACATACGCGTCATGTACGCGTACGCGTGAGTGGTTTTGTGCCAAAGGCACAGTGCGCGCGCAGCGTTCGCACAACTCTCGGGTTTTTGGCTTGGGGTGGAATTTCTCAATCCACGCGTACGCATACATGGCGCGTGCGCGCGGATAGGCGAAAATGCTTGATGCACGCGTACGCGCACAGTGCGTGTACGCATGGATGACGCTTTTTTTTTCAAAATTTTTCTATGTTTTTGCACCAATCCAAGCATTCTAAACCTCCAAACAACTACCAAAACACCATAAAATCTTATTTAACATACTAAACTACCAAATAAACTCAACAAATCAATCAAAACATGAAATTAAGCTAATTCTACCAATATGTACAAAAAAGGAGAAAATGAAAATAAGTTATCATGGTGGGGTGTCTCCCACCTAGCACTTTTGTTTATTGTCCTTAAGTTGGACTTATGGGGAGCTTCTTATCAAGGAGGCTTGTGCTTGAAGCTATCTTTGAACATCCACCAATGCTTGAATATCCAATAAGCTCCATTCTTCAAAGCCTTGATGGAGTTCCGCACAAGCTATGAGCTCCCAAATTTGATTTTTCTTGTGCGATCTGGGATCCCACACTTTATTTTCACACCCGTCTTGAAGTTGATCATTATTAGTCCATCCGGGTGGCATGACTTTAGAATTCTCATATAAGTGACCAAAAAACTTCCTAGACTCATGCAATTTGGTTCTCCACCAATCATTACTATACAAGTTTGAGCATGCAACCATCATGAACTTAGAGTGATGTTTCCAACCACTACACAACTCTTGTCTACTTTTAACTCCACAAAGAGCTCTAAGTTGACCATCATTTTCAATCAAACCATATTCAAGTGAGAAAGTAAAGCTTAGGGATAAGAATTTTACCCACTTGAATGTTGTGTTGGATGGTGACTTGGGGAGGGAGACCTTCCCACACTTAGACAATGTGAGGTCTACTTCTTTAGGCTCTTCTTTAGTTGTTTCCATCTCTTCGCAAGCTTTTTCAATTTCAACCTTTTCCCCTTTATCACTTGGCTTGGTGTTGTCTTCAAGAAATTCAATTTCTTGCCCAATGAGAGGTGATTCAATTTTGGATAGGAATTCATTGATGAATGAATTCATGTCTTGATCAACCTCTTCATATTCTTCAATTTCGATATACAATTCAACTTTTTTCCCTTGGTAGCTTTCTTCCGATTCACTCTCTTTCTCATTGCTCACCAAGGGTATGTGAGGTTGTGCATATTCTTCTATAATTTCAACTTCATGTCCAATGGGAGAGGATTCACTTGTAGATAGAAATTCATCCATGATAGAATCCATCTCTTGATAAACCTCTTCCAAGTCTCCAAGTATGATATGCCTTGGAGGTTGCGCACCCTCCTCAACATCAACATCAAGCTTCTTGGAAGAGTACTCCATGATGCTACATTCCCATGGACTTTCAACATCTCCTAAATCTTCAACCACTTCTTCCTTTTCTTCAATGATCATAGGCTCCTCCAATTGTTCCAACACAAAATTCGACTCTTCCTTCTTCTCCACCGGATTTTCCAATTTCTCCTTCATATTTTGCTCTTCTTTTGCTTTTTCATATGTGGCCACAGAAGCACCTTGAATAATCAAGCATTGGTAGGCTAAAGTATGCACTACCTTGGTCAAGTTAGTCACAAACTCTAGGGTGTTCCTTTGCATATCCGTTTGTCCTTGAAGTAGCAAGGTGAGAGAATCATCTATTGGGGCTTGGGGTGGATAAGAGGGTTCATCATTTTGGAGAGAGGGTTCATAGTAGGAAGGTGGTTCTTCTTGGTAATGGTACGGAGATGGTGTGCATTGAGGTGGTTCTTGGTAGTAGTCATGATATGATTGTGGTGGTTCCAAAGGTTCTTGCTCATAATGGTCATAAAAATATAGTATGGGTGATTGCTCATGTGATGGATATGGGTCATAGGAAGGTGTTTGGTAATGAGAGGCTTGTGAGAATGGTTGAGGTTCATGTTGAGGATAAGAGTCATAGGCATATGATGGTGGTAGTTGATTTTCACATAAAGTTTCACCATAGCTATTGAATTGACATGCTTTAGGATGGAAATTATACCTATACGCATCCGGAGGTTGTTGCCAATAGGAGTGATCAATTCCTTGAGGCTCCTCCCATCTTGAAGTGTTCTATCCTTGGTACACGTTGTCATTAAGTCCACATTTCCTACAACACAATTAGAACCAAACTTATAGCCAAAGTGAGAATTCATGATAGCAAGTGTTGGGAATAAGTAGTATGACCACAATCCAATCAATCATGTGTCAAATAATTTGTTATTGTTATTATATTAAAATGTTAATATAATAATGTCCTTGATTAAATTTAGAGATTTATCATTGTGATAGTGATCATAATATTGAGAGATAAATCTTTTATAATTTAATCTAAATTGTTCTTGGTCATAGGATTATTAAAAAGGACATTAATAATCCGGAAAGATCAATATCTATAACAATATATAATGCCAAAACATGGAGGTTTGGTGTCCAATTTTCTATTTCCTGTTTTAACCCTACTAACATAATTCAAAAATATTATACAACAAAAACTCACGCGTAACTTCTATTCAATTCTTTACTCCCACGATCTCTCTTTTTTTTGGTCTGATTCTTCTTTATCTTATAAACTCTTCTCTGTACCGCACAATTATTTAAATGAGTTTTTTTTGACATCTTAAACTAGGTAAAGACGATGTCAAAAGATTTATTTTCGTGGCCATATATGAAATAAAAAAATAATTAGAAGCCAACAAGTGTTTAATCAGTGGTGATAAATATTTTTTTTGTACAGATCTTATTATATTGGGAGGTATTCATTTAAATTATGTTTTGTTTAATTCTATATTGGTTTTTGTTTGTATAGTGTTGTTTTAAGTATATCTGTGAGTACTGTACTCTGATGGTCTGTCTATTAGTTTAGCCTCATTCTAATTATTCTATTAAATTTTTTTTAATCATAAAAAATATATATCTTTTTTATTTTTTTTATAATTTCATCTATTTTACTGGTTTTTTTTTACCTCCTAATACACTTTGTTATATTTCTCTTGCTGCCATTATTTTTTTACCTTCAACGCTATCGATTTCGTCACATCCATCCTTACAAATTTTATTTAGTTTTATTGCAGTTATTATGTTCACGTATAACTTCTACCTATATTTTTTTTCTCTTTAATTTACTTATCTAATTAATATTTTCATGGCTCTTTTACTTTTTTTTTTAATTTGTTCCAATATTTCACGTACAAAAGATAGTGTTCTATCTTTTTTTCTTACCAAGGAAGAACTAATTTTTTTCAAATTATATGTATTTTTTTTAAATATGTCTGTATCTATCAATGATGAATTGAAAAAGTCTAATATTTTGTTAAATTTAAGGATTTTTAAATTACTTCATATGTGATAATATTATTTTTTTAATTTTTAAATTATTAATTATATAGAATATTATATTTAAAATTTGAGTACATGAATATTTATTTTTAAATTAAACTAAAATAAATGAATTATATTACAAAAATATAATTTATTTTGACTTCTATAATATCATTTGTTTGGCATATGGCACTGGTTATTTGATTAACATATAAAAGATGTAACATATAAATAGTGATAATTAATTACGATGGGGTGAAGAGACGGTGGAAGAAGAAGAAAAAACGAGAAGGAACAAAGTAATATGATAACAGCGATTAGACAATGATAGGTATGTGTATAGAGAATAATAATAAGAGAAAGAATAGTGTTTGATATAGTAAGGGGATATAATAAAAATTATAAGTTAATAATTTAGAAAAATAATGAAATTAAAAATATTTAAAAAATTAAATATAAAATTAAAAAATAAAAATAAAATATTTAAAAAATTAAAAGTTTTAAAAATTAAATATAAAATTAAATGCTTTATGTCTTACTTTTTTTAGCAAAACTTCAACAACTCATAAAAGTTAACGGAATAGATGGTTATAAATCAAAGTGATAGACAAAATTAAAATTTGCAATAATAATACTTGGTGATAATTAATTACGGACGGTCAGAAGAGAATATGGAAGGAAAAAGAAAAAACGAGAAAGGAGAACAAGGTAATATAATAATCTATAACAATATATAATGGCAAAACCTGTTTTGGTGTCCAAAACTTTTTTTTCATTTTTATCCTTCTTAATAACCTAGCCCACGTTAGTTATTTCGCATTACAATACTCTCACTACCTCATTTTCATTCACGTTCTCTCTTATTTTATAATTCCACGTAACTTCTATAATAATTATCTCTTTCTTCCCTTATTCTCTCTCACTTCACGTTGCTTTTACTAGAAAAACTTCATTTCTCATCCATCTTTTCATGCATTTTTCTCATTTCATCTAATATAATTTCTTTTTCGTCATTAAATAAAAGTGTGAAACTATGTTTATATGTTTGTTTTGATTAATTACCGTTGACAGTATACCAATGGAAGTGGTGGACCGACTTGGCAAGACTATGTCTGGCGATAAAGACAAAACATGAGCGAAGAACAGAGGCAGCAATACCTTGCCAGACCTGCGTTATACATCCCATTAATAAATTTATGTAGTTAGTATATCATTTAATATGAATTACCTTTTACAATATATTTTCATGCTAATAATAAATTTTCTAAATATTCAGATACTAATAATAACAGTGAAGTTGGTCCAAATAGACGGAATGATCCAAATATAGGTAAGAATTCTGTATATTTATATTTATTTAAATAATAATAATTTATTTTTTCTTAAGTTTTGATTCGATAAACCTTCCATAATTGTCCTAAATAATATTGTTATAGATATTATTATAATATCTTAATGTACTTTAAATTAAATATCTATAACAATATATAAAGGGAATAGGAGATTTTAGTGTCCAATTTTTACTTTTCTATCTTAATTTTATTGATAAATAGTGTTTAATATAATTTTCGTCTTAAAATTTGGTCAAAAATATAATTATTAGTTAATTTTCCTTTGTTCTTTTTATAGTTACTTTTTTATTCTACACATAACTTCTACTCATGTTGTCTTTTTCTTTATTTTATGGAGTACATGTAATACTCTCTCCCTATCTTTATTTCACTTAATTAAAAAATAATAATAAATATGTGTATGGAGAATGGTAAAAAATAATAAAAATAAAAATAATTTTTTTAAAAAAATAATGAAACAAAAGATAATTTAACATATTGAATATAAAATAAAACAAAGCAATTAAAATTATGCGAGAAAAAAATTCTTTAAATTTAAATTTTTATATCTGCTTTAAATTAAATAAGATTAAAAAAATAAATAAATTTATAAATATTTATAAATCTTTATCTTAATTGTTACATATAAAAATAACATAATAATTTTAGTATCATACTTAAATTAATTTAAATTTTATTATTCTATACATTAAAAAATAAATAACATATAAAATTTTTATTTTATTTATTAATAATTTATTATTTATTAAAATTTTTATTTTTTATCTCAAATTTATAATTTAAAAAGCATAAAAATTAATTTTCTGAAAATATTAGAAAAAATAACAATATAAAAATTACAATTTTATTTTGAAATTAAATGAAATTTTATGAAAATCTTAAAAATTTTATTAGTTAGAGACATAGAAGTTGACATATTAGATTTAGAGAAAGATTAAGAATTATTACAAATAAGTGTTAAGAATAGGGGAAATGTTCAATAATAATGTAATATTTTTATATTCAATTGTATATGTTAATAGTAACTAAAATAGTAGTGTTCATATAATATTACTCTTTTAAGAAGATATAAACTATTTGATATTATTTTTTTATAATTGTTGACAAATTTTATAATTTGATAAACAAAAAAATCTGAATCATTGATATCTTAAATTTTGTCTGAAAGCAATAAAATATGACTTAACAAATAAGTCTGAAAAATAATAAGGATCTATATAATAAGTATACATCTAGATATCTAAATCAAAGAAGAAAAAAATTTCTTTAGCAAATTTGTAATAACTCAAAAGTTAACACCATGGTAGTTATAGATAAGAGTGATAAACAAAAATGAGAGTTGGAATAATGATACGGTGATAATTAATTGCGATTGGGATGAATAAAAAAAAAAGGCAACATAATAATAATGATAAGAGAAACGATAGTGTATAATATGATGAGATAATATAATTAAAATAAAAATTAATAATCTTAAAAAGAATAAAATTAATGATAATTAAAGAGGTTCAAGATAAAATTGAAAAAATATAATTTTTTATCTATTAGAATTATGGATGAAGATAAAAAATGTTTTGGATATAAATTTTTAAATTTGCTTCTAATTAAATAGGATTGAAAAAATAAATAAATTTAATAATATTTATAAATAACTAATCTTTAAATAATATCAATAAATTTTTTTATTAATTTTATTACAGATAATAGCAAATTAATATTTTTTAATCTTATTTTTTAATTTAAATTTGTTTTTTTAATATTTTACATGTTAAATAATTTAAGATATTTTATTTTTTATAATTTATTTTTAATTATTATTAAATTTATAATTTTAAAATAAAAATATAAAATTAATTTCTTAAACTCAATAGAAAAGCGGCTCAACAGGCACGATAGTGCCTGGTGAGCCGCTAGTATATATAATGGTCTTCATTGGATGAAGATTAATAGATCTCATTTATTAAATTATATATATAGATGGTGCATATAGAGATATGACCATTGAACTGACTCACTATGAGAATTCCTAATGGTTATAATTACCGTATATTTGTCAATAGGATATTCTCAAGATGAACATAGTAATAGAGTTTCCTTTGACCTGCGACTGTCATAGAAATTAACAATGTATTTATTATACTTTGATTCCGGACACCTAATACCCTAGGGTGCTAGTTGAATGGATATTGGGTATGATTTAAATACTTGTAGAATTAATGATTAGTCAATAAGGAATCCATCAACTCTCGGTAAAGAGTTTGAGCTCTATGATTATAATGATTGAGATGAATAAAACCTTGGCCAAGGAGATTGAATGAATGAAGAAATGAGTTTCTTAAGTAATTCACAGTTCATTATAATAATGGTAACAAGTTAGAGTTTGACAATTAAAACCATACTCTAAGGTTAACCAAGAGCTGGAAAGATGGAAGGAATTATACTTTGTTCTTCTGAGGTTCTTAGTAAAAATATATTACTTCATACTATCGGGTCGTTGAGGAGTGTTGCTAGACGCCAACCTTGATTAGTAAATTTAGTATGACTAATTTACTACCCGCTTAGTATTGAACCTATGGGGTCACACACTAACGAGTGTTCTAATCTTTGCTATAGAATTATTTAATTATTATTTTGATTTGATCAAATAAATAATTATATTAATTCAAATGGAATATTATTATATTCTTTGCTAGCACCAAGAATATAATAATAGTATGATAATTGAGAATATTAAATGAGATTTGAGAATAATTAGTTATTCTATTTCTGAATTTGAATTATAAATTTGGATGAGATCCAAATCGATTATGTTTTAAATTGTTATGATATAATTCATAAAATTTAAAGGATTCAAATTTGGAATTTAAAGATATGATTTAAATTTGAATTGAGATTCAAATTTAAAATCAATAACAAATCTCATACTATACATATGTATGCCAATGGTAGAGGAAAACATGAGAAAGACAGAAGGAATAACAAGGGTTGTTATTCCTTTACCTCTACGCACATAAATGTATGTGAGTCTAATTCTTGGAGAAGAATTTTATGGTGTGCAAAGAGTTGCAAGAGGTTTCTCAATTTAGATCAGATGTCCATTGGTCAAGGAGTTGACAGCAAAGGTTGGTCTCGGTGTGGATACGCATAGCGCCTTCGTACCATCGAAGGAGAAAAAGATTTTTACTAGCGTACTCAGGTATTTAGATCTAATCTTTATATTGTATATTATTGGAATAAAGTTTAAACACAAAATAGATCTTTAGGATTACCTTTTTTCTTCCGCTGCGTGTTATGAACACATTGTAATTCTTCAGTGGTATCAGAGCTTTGGCTTTTTGTGTTTAAATTTTATTCCTATTTTTTTTAAATTTGTGAATTAATAAGATTAATTCAAATTTTTTTAAGCATGTGATGCAGTTACTTCCATTGAGATGGTTTTCTAATAAATGAATAGTTAATTTATTTTAATTATTTAATTGTGATTAAATTATCATATTTTTAATATAAAAGTTATATTTATAATCAAATATTTTGTTTATTTTACTTATATGTTAAATTTTATTGTGATTTTGATCACAACAAAAGAAATAAGATGCAAAATATCTTTTGTTTGTTTCTTATATATATAAGTGTATATATAAATGTCAAATTTGATTTGATAATTTTTTAAGGCTAAACGTTAGTACATGAAAAATCAAATTTTGATTTGATTGATATGTTTTGAACACTATAATTTTAGAAATTAGTTTTTCTAATATTCTTGATTATAAAGAGTGGCCTGACAACCAGGAGTTTTATTTTCAAGATACTAATCAGTATATACATTTGATGTATTAGGGATTTAATTTTATATTTACCTAGACAACCTAGGAGTATAAAATTTAATCCATGAATACTGGTAGAAATTCTCTAACAATTGAGATAAATCCTAAAAGTTAGGAGTTTGCCAAAAATAAATTTATCTCTTGTTTACAAGGAGAAACCTGACAACCAGGACACTTGTACTCAAAGATAGAATTTATTTATGCATATGATGATGTATAAGAAGAATTAATTTTATACTTGAACCTAGACAACCTAGGGGTATAAAATATAATTCAGTTAAATAATTGTCTGACAACCAGATAATTATTTGGGATTATAATTGTATGGGATACAATTTAATCATATTTATTTGAAATAGGTATGAGTAACAACTTGACAATCAAGATACTCATTCGCGATTCTAAATATTTTTTTTCAGAAATATAGATTTCTTGATTTACTTTCATATTTTAAAATTTTTAAATATGTCCATCTTTCGTATGGCATACTTGAAAGTAATAAATTGGCTATAGATTGAGAATTGTTCTTATGTATGAAAAAGTTATTATGGACATGATAATCCTATTGAAATAATATTGTCCAATAAAATTGATGATGGAATAGTCAGTACTTGTGAAGTATTTGAAATAGTGTTTTACTACAATATGGGTTGTTTTGACATCCATGAATTCTAATTTCAAAAGCATATATCCACTATTTATTATTGAACATCTTGAGAAGATGTATGGTGCCCAAAGTAAGATAGTATGACTATTAAAGATTTTATTTAAACTAGTGGGAGTATTGGATAATATATTTTGAATTAAACAACTTTAGAAGTTGGAATGCCATTAGCCAAATGGCTTTAGCGAGAATTGTTCTTACAAGCATTTTTAGAGATTTATTTTGTTACAAACAATTTATAATTGGCCTTAATATGATTAATGTTTGTGGTCTTTTTGGAAAAACTCAATATGAGTATTGAGGATGCGTATCAAAATTGCTCTTAAGGGTTGGTTTGACCAATAATAAATATATTGAGTATTTTTATTATAAGAGCTTAAAGTAAAATCTCTAGTTATCTAATTGATATTCTATTGAATAGAGAATGAAATTCTCTCCATGCATAAATACTAGTACTCTATGTACTCCATCATGTTCAAGAAACATGAAATTTGATTTAGTTGAGTATTTTGTTAAATATTTGGACTACATTTTAGAAATTTTGCTAAATTAACAAATTTCTCACTAAATCAATTTTTTACCCATATGAGATATGGAAAAGGCATAAGCTGAAACTCAAGAACATTAGAGTTTGGAGATGTCTTATATGTGTTAAGAGGTTGCACAACAATAGAATTGATATTAGGTCCGATAAATGAGATTTATTGGTTACCCTAAAGAAATAATGAGATTATTTTTATCACTCTCCTTATGACAAAGTGTCTGTGATAAGAGGTTAAACTCCTTTTTTTAAAAAAAAGGGATTCCATCTTAAAGAAAGAGTGGGAGTACAATCACTTTTATTAGAATTGTATACCACTCAATAGAGGATATACTTTTTTCTGAAAGTATAAATGGTTTGATCGTCAAACTAATTTTTCGAAAAAGTAGTCTATTTGTATAATGATACAATTCTATAAAGATAGATCTAATGGTTACTTAGATTTTTTATAATCATGTTCAATAAGGATTGTCCTTAAAATAAAATTATACACTATTGTAGTGGGAGATTTCATGTTTTGAGAAAACGTGATATTTATTATGCACTAGGTGTATTTTACAAAAGGTCAAGCAAACATGCTCAAGAGTAAAGGTGTTTAAGGTTAAAAGAGTTTTGATAAACACAAATGTGCATTGAAAAATTATATACATGATTGATTGGCTCTAGTGCAAGTGGGAGATTATTGTGATAATAGTATGCCTAAGATCCAATCTATCATGATTGGCTCTTGTGCAAGTAGGAGATTGTTGGGAATAAGTAGTATGACCACAATCCAATCAATCATGTGTCAAATAATTTGTTATTGTTATTATATTAAAATGTTAATATAATAATGTCCTTGATTAAATTTAGAGATTTATCATTGTGATAGTGATCATAATATTGAGAGATAAATCTTTTATAATTTAATCTAAATTGTTCTTGGTCATAGGATTATTAAAAAGGACATTAATAATCCGGAAAGATCAATATATATATAATGGTCTTCATTGGATGAAGATTAATAGATCTCATTTATTAAATTATATATATAGATGGTGCATATAGAGATATGACCATTGAACTGACTCACTATGAGAATTCCTAATGGTTATAATTACCGTATATTTGTCAATAGGATATTCTCAAGATTAACATAGTAATAGAGTTTCCTTTGACCTGCGACTGTCATAGAAATTAACAATGTATTTATTATACTTTGATTCCGGACACCTAATACCATAGGGTGCTAGTTGAATGGATATTGGGTATGATTTAAATACTTGTAGAATTAATGATTAGTCAATAAGGAATCCATCAACTCTCGGTAAAGAGTTTGAGCTCTATGATTATAATGATTGAGATGAATAAAACCTTGGCCAAGGAGATTGAATGAATGAAGAAATGAGTTTCTTAAGTCATTCACAGTTCATTATAATAATGGTAACAAGTTAGAGTTTGACAATTAAAACCATACTCTAAGGTTAACCAAGAGCTGGAAAGATGGAAGGAATTATACTTTGTTCTTCTGAGGTTCTTAGTAAAAATATATTACTTCATACTATCGGGTCGTTGAGGAGTGTTGCTAGACGCCAACCTTGATTAGTAAATTTAGTATGACTAATTTACTACCCGCTTAGTATTGAACCTATGGGGTCACACACTAACGAGTGTTCTAATCTTTGCTACAGAATTATTTAATTATTATTTTGATTTGATCAAATAAATAATTATATTAATTCAAATGGAATATTATTATATTCTTTGCTAGCACCAAGAATATAATAATAGTATGATAATTGAGAATATTAAATGAGATTTGAGAATAATTAGTTATTCTATTTCTGAATTTGAATTATAAATTTGGATGAGATCCAAATCGATTATGTTTTAAATTGTTATGATATAATTCATAAAATTTAAAGGATTCAAATTTGGAATTTAAAGATATGATTTAAATTTGAATTGAGATTCAAATTTAAAATCAATAACAAATCTCATACTATACATATGTATGCCAATGGTAGAGGAAAACATGAGAAAGACAGAGGGAATAACAAGGGTTGTTATTCCTTTACCTCTACGCACATAAATGTATGTGAGTCTAATTCTTGGAGAAGAATTTTATGGTGTGCAAAGAGTTGCAAGAGGTTTCTCAATTTAGATCAGATGTCCATTGGTCAAGGAGTTGACAGCAAAGGTTGGTCTCGGTGTGGATACGCATAGCGCCTTCGTACCATCGAAGGAGAAAAAGATTTTTACTAGCGTACTCAGGTATTTAGATCTAATCTTTATATTGTATATTATTGGAATAAAGTTTAAACACAAAATAGATCTTTAGGATTACCTTTTTTCTTCCGCTGCGTGTTATGAACACATGGTAATTCTTCAGCAAGAGAAAATGAAAATAAAATCAAATAAGAAACAAAGGAAACCAAATCCTAAATCTAGCAAGAACTAACAAAGAAGCAAAAGGCAAACATATTCACAATATTCACATATATACAATAACCAATAACACAACACCATTGCAATTCCCCGGCAAGGGCGCCATTTTGATGATTGGACTTTTGTGTGGTTTAGAATTTCACTAATGAAAGCTCGTTGCAAGTATAGTTTTTAAACCAACATTAATCCTTTCATACAAAAATTTTGTTTGTCACTAAAACAAACCCCTAAAATCTATAAACCGAAGTATTGAATCTCGGGTCGTTCTCCCTAGGAATTGCAATAAGATGTCATTGTTATTGGTTATGAAGTATCTTTGGGGGTTTTTTGAGATAGGAGACAAGTAATGTAAAATGCAATGAAAATAAACTAACAACTATGAAAAGCTCTTGGCAAGGTTATGAGAATTGGAAGTCCTATCCTCATTATCCTCCTCAATTGTGATGAGAATTGTCCATTGCCACCACTTAGTTAACCTCTAACCATGGAAGAAAGTCAAGTGGATGAATCAACTTGATTCCACAAGTCATAGCCAACTCCCAAGGGAAAGACTAGATTTAGTGGTATTTAAATCAATTAGCAACTTCTAATTGTCAATCAACAAAGAAATTAAATAATTCAAGAGTCACTAATTACTCTACCAAAGCCAAGAGGAGCAAATTCTACACTAAAATCCAACCAAGCGTTTCATCAAACACTTGGAAGGCATAAAAAGAAGCATAGTAAATTGATAACAAAATAGAATCTAACAACAATAGTATGTAAAAAATCAACAACAACAATCAAAGGAAACACAATTATTATGAATTACCTCATATTGAATTGAAAGAAAATAGAAGGAACAAGAGTAGATCTACAACAAAATATAGAAGCAACATAAAGGAAATTACAACAAAAGAATAGAGGAATCATGAATGTAACAACATAAAATTGAGAGGCAGAAGAAGAAGAAAGCATGAATTGAAACCTAGATCTAGATTATTGAACTAAACCTAATCCTAATTCTAATCCTAGAGAGAAGTGAGAGCTTCTCTCTCTAAAACTAACTTTCCCTAAAAAACTACTCTAAACTAAACTAATTTGTGAAATTATGTTAATTTCCCTTCAATCCTTGGCATAAATAGCATCAGAAATTAGTTGGATTGGGCCTACAAGGCTTTTGAATTCGCTGGCTACAAGTTGCATTAAGTGAATTGTGTGCATCCATCGATGCGTACGCGTACCGTGCGCGTGCGCATCCCTATGCAAAATGCAACCATGGAAAATCTTATATCATTTCGAGGCCCCAAATGTTAGCTTTCCAACGCAACTAAAACCGTATCATTTGGATCTCTGTAGCTCAAGTTATGGCCGATTAAGTGCGAAGAGGTCGGCTTGATAGCTTTTGCGATTCCTTCATTTCTTCATGAGTTCTCCATTTATACATGCTTTTTCTACATTCTTTTGATCTAATCTTTGCTTCCTAAATCTAAAATCACTTAACAAACACATCAAGGCATCTAATGGAATCAAGGTGAATTAAATTTAGCTATTCTAAGTCCTAAAAAGCATGTGTTCACTCTTAAGCACAATTAAAGGAGAAGTTATAAAACCATGCTATTTTATTGAATAAATGTGAGGAAAGGTTATCAAAATGCTCTAAATTCATCACAAGATAAACCCTACAAATGGGGTTTATCAGGTAGCAGACGAAATACAAGAGACTTTAAGTGCTCTTAAAGAAGATGATAAGCCTCCAAACTCGAGCTTAAACCATTACCACCCTCCCTGAAATATGCTTTTCTGGGAAATGGAGACACTTATCCTATAATCATAAGCTCCACATTAGAGCCATAGGAAGAAGAAACCCTAATTCAAGTGCTGAAAACACACAAGACCGCCCCTGGGTGGACTATAAGTGACCTTAAGAGCATTAGCCCAACCCGATGCATGCACAAAATTCTACTAGAGGATGATGTCAAACCAGTGGTGCAACCATAAAGGTGACTGAATCCAGCTATAAAGGAAGTAGTGCAGAAGAAAGTCACTAAGCTCTGGGTGGCTGGGATTATTTATCCCATCTCTAACAGCACCTGGGTGAGCCCTGTCCAAGTTGTTCCCAAAAAAGGAGGCATGATAGTGGTTCATAATGAAAAGAATAATCTGATTCCTAAAAGGACAGTTACATGGTGGCGTATGTGCATCGACTATAGAAGGCTCAATAACGCCACCAGAAAGGATAATTTTCCTTTATCGTGTATTGTTCAAATGCTAGAGAGACTAGCAGGGCATGCTTTTTATTGCTTTCTGGATGGATATTTCGGGAACAATCAAATAGCAGTGGATCCACAGGATCAAGAGAAGATAGCATTCACATGCCCATATGGAGTGTTTGCCTATAGGCGAATGCCATTCAGCCTATGCAACGCACCTACCACGTTCCAGAGGCGTATGCTCTCCATCTTCTCTGATATAGTGGAGAAGTTCCTTGAAGTGTTCATGGATGACTTCTCTATCTTTAGAGACTCATTTGACTCCTGCATTGACCATTTAGCCCTAGTTCTAAAGAGATGCCAAGAGACAAACCTAGTTTTGAACTGGAAAAAATGTCACTTTATGGTGACTGAAGGCATTGTTCTTGGGCACCGGATTTCAAACAAGGGAATAGAAGTGGATCAAGCTAAGGTGGAAGTCATTGAGCGATTACCACCATCCACTAATGTCAAAGGAATCCAAAGTTTCCTTGGACATGTAGGATTCTACAGAAGGTTTATAAAATATTTTTCTAAAATTGCAAACCCTCTGTGTAATTTATTAACCACTGACACTCCATTCGTCTTTGACCTAGAGTGTCTGCAGGCCTTTGAGACTCTGAAAGCTAAACTTATCACGGTGCCTGTAATCTCTACATCCAACTGGGACTTACCATTCGAACTAATGTGTGATGCTAGTGACCATGCCATTGGCGCAGTTCTGGGACAAAGATATGACAAGCTTCTGCACGTCATTTATTATGCCAGCTGTGTTCTGAATGACGCACAGAAGAACTATGCCACTACAGAAAAGGAATTGCTTAGTGAGGTATCTACTCACTAAGTAGGATTCTAAGCCCAGGCTCATAAGATGGGTATTCCTCCTGCAAGAGTTTGATATAGAAATTAGAGACAGAAAGGGTACAGAAAATCAAGTGGCTGACCATTTGTCTCGGATTAAACCAGTGACATGGACTTCTCCTCCCTCCACTGACATATCCGAAACCATTCCAGATGAGCAACTCTATGCCAGCCAAATAGCACTGTGGTTTGCAGACATTGCAAATTACAAGGATATAAGATTCATTCCCAAAGAGTACAACAGACAACAAGCCCGGAAACTCATGCATGATGCAAAGTACTACTTATGGGATGAACCATATCTCTTTAAGAGATGCTCAGATGAAATAATCTGACGCTGTGTATCTGAAGAAGAGGCACAGAGAATCCTATGGCATTGCCATGGCTCAGACTATGGAGGACACTTTGGAGGTGAGTGAACAGCCACAAAGGTTCTCCAAAGTGGCTTCTATTGGCCCACACTCTTTAAGGACTCTAGAGAGTTTGTCCAGAACTGTAACAGTTGCCAAAGGGCTGGCAATCTCCCTCTTGGTCAAGATATGCCTCAACAAGGAATCCTAGAGATTGAGTTGTTTGATGTGCGGGGTATAGACTTCATGGGACCCTTCCCACCTTCATATTCAAACACCTACATCATTGTTTCAGTAGACTATGTGTCTAAATGGGTTGAAACAATAGCACCACCCACTAATGACACTAGAGTTGTGATGAAGTTCCTCCAAAAGAACATCTTCAGCAGATTTGGTGTCCCTCGGATATTGATTAGGGATGGAGGTACTCATTTCTGCAACAGACAACTTGATTCTATCTTAAGCCGTTACGGGGTTCACCATAAAGTGGCAACTCATTTCGGCTAGAAAGCTTGATGATGTTCTTTGGGTATACAAAACAACTTTCAAAACCCCTATAGGAACCTCACCATATCAGCTGGTGCATGGGAAATTCTGTCATTTGCCATGGAACTAGATCACAACGCCTATTGGGCCACTAGATTCCTCAACCTTGATGCTAAAGCAATTGGAGAAAAATGGCTACTCCAACTAAATGAGTTGGATGAATTCCACCTAACTGCATTTGAAAATACAAAGATCTATAAGAAAAAGCAAAAATGTGGCATAAGAGGAAGATATCCGCCAGGGTCTTTGAACTAAGACAAAAGGTCCTGCTCCTCAATTCAAGACTCAAATTATTTCCTGGGAAACTCAAATCCCGTTGGAAGGGACCATATGTGATTAGGAGTGTATCGCTTTATGGGCACATAGAACTTCAAGGTAAAGATCCAGACAACATGTTCACTGTCAATGGACAAAGAGTCAAGCATTACCTTGAAGGAGATATGGAGCAAGGAGGCTCAACACTGCTACTAGGTTAAGTACAGTGAAGTCCAGCTAAAGAGGTTAATAGCATAGTAGTTTCTATTTTTCTAACTATTCCTGTTTGAATTCATCTTTTTCATAATTAGCTTTTATTAATTTGTTTTTTTATGTTATGTTACTGATCATGAACAGTGTTTAACAGAGACAAAATGATGCAGAACAGAAAATAGAACACCCTGGAAGAAGCACTTTTCTGGCGTTAAATGCCGGAAATAGATGTCAAGTGGGTGTTTACCGTCCATGGAGGGGTGGCAACTTGGCGTTGAATGCCAGCCAGGGAGCTTGGATTGGCGTTCAATGCTCAATGAGGCAGGCATACTTGGCACTGAACACTAGTCAGGGGGCATTGGCTGGGTGTTCAATGCCACATAAAGGAAGATAGCCTAGCGTTAAACACCAGAATGAGTGCCATTCTGGGCGTTTAACGCCCAGCAAGAGGGAATAGCCAGCGTTAAATGCCAGAATCCAGCAATTATAGGTGTTTAACGCCAGACAAAGGGTCAGGAAGGTAACTTCTCCAAAACCTTATCTTTTTCTCTTCGTCTCCATTCAAACTACCATTTTAAATTTTAATTTTGAAATTCCTTGACTTTTTATTTAAATCTTTTTCAAATATTTCAAACTGAAATTAATTTTAAATTTAAAATATTTTGAAATCTTTTTCAAAACCTCATATCTTTTTCAACTAGTTTTCAAATTCTTTCAAATCTTTTCTTATCTTTTGAAATTCTTGTTCATATCTTTTATTAAACTCTAAAATCTTTTTCATACTTCTTATCTTATCTCTTATATCTTTTGTATCTTTTTCATATCTTTCAAGTTTAACAAACTTATCTTTTTCTATCTTTTTCAAATCTTCTTTATCTTTATTTAAAATTAATTTCGAAAATCCCTCCCTTCCCTCCCTATTTATCACCGTGATCCATTCTCCCTCACTCACCCCCTTTTCATTCGAATACTCTTCTCCTCGTCTCATCTCCTGCACCTTCTTCTTCTTCCTTTCTTACCTTTTGCTCGAGGATGAGCAAACCTTTTAAGTTTGGTATGGAAGGAGCCTTGTTCTCTCATTAAAATTCGAACCCCATGGCTCCAAGAAGTGGAAAAATCGCTCCAAGAAACAAGAAAGAAGATGACCCAATAGTTGTTTTCAAATCTGTCAGATTCTACACTAAGCTGATGCCAAGGTATCTTGGCTAGTTTCACAAGCCATTTTTAGTTTGTTTTAGGGTAGTTTCATACATTTCTTAGGCAATAAGTAACTATCTGGATGAGAAATTCATGCTTGTCTTGATTCAATCAAACATTATTAATTTTATGAATTTTCATGAGATTTATGCAAAGAATTGTTTGATGCTATGAACGATGCATTATCTTGTGATTATATGGCAATACTTTGATGTATTTTGTTTCATTAATGACAGCTAAGATGAAGCAAAGGAAGGGCAGAGAAGAAGAAGAGCAAGCAACATTGGTGGCCAAAGTTGGCTCACCAACATTGCCACAAATGTTGCTCCTGATAGTCTGAAGGGGTTTACTTCAAACAAGAATAACTTGAGCTACAGAGCTCCAAATGAGGTGATTCCAAAGGCATGGATAGAAGGAATCAAGAGTTTTCCAAGAATATATGGTACTACATGGTGGACACTAAAATTGAGGGAGAAAACGGCCCCAAAATGTGCATAGACGAACATGGTACCAACCTGTAGTAAGGCCTGCTGACCTCTGAACATTCGAGGGAGTATAACTCGAGCTGTAGAGCTTCAAATGATGCGCGTTTAACGGTATTGTAAAGTAGACATTCAGGGCTTTCCAACAATATATAATAGTATAGGGTGCACAATAAGTTTGAGCTTCCGAATCTGGCATTCTTACCAGCATTGGTGTGCCAATGTTGCCTCAAACGTTGCACACCAACACCAGCGACCCTGTCCACTTCAAAGGAGCATAACGTGAGTTGCAGATGTCCAATTGAGGTGATTCTAGTTGGGTCAGAAAGCTGATATTCAGAGCTTTCTAACCATATCTAGTAGTTTATAATGGGCATGAAATTGGCAATGTTGACAAGAGGACAATGTAATGTTCCAAGGCTTGATGTGCAACATTATGCAAAAAAAAAGGGTGTCAAGGTTGGAGGTAACGTTGTTACCCCCAATGTCTACGATAAAATCTCTAAAATTTAAGTTGGAAAATTTGATGCGACGCGTACGCGTGGGCGACATGCACGTGTGGATCATTGAATTTTGACAATCCACGCGTACACATGGGTGACGTGCACGCGTGGGTGTGCCAACATTGGAGGGAACGTTGCTGGTCCAACACTGAGGCCAACGTGCATGAAAACTTTTCAAAATTTAGGATTGGGGAAATTGCAATGACGTGTACGCATCGATGATGCGTACGCATGGACGTGTATTCTTTCCCAACCAGGCGTACGCATTGGTAATGCGCATGCGTGGAATGGCAAAAATGGCAATCCACGCGCAAGCGTGGGCCACACGCACGCGTGGGCCACGCGTACGTGTGGCCAAGCGAACGTTGGCGCTCCAATGTCGAGTCAAACGTTGCTCAAAGTTTTGAGAATCCATTTTTCTAAAAAGAACGTTTGACTCAACGTTTGCCCTCAAATGTGGACTCCAACGTGGATATCAGAACCTTGCAAATTGAGCACCCTTCTCTTCAGCAGCATTGAAGCCTCTTCAACCCACTTCAACAAAAGCCAAGGCCCACATCCAAGTACTTGATCCAATTGAAGATGAGAAGAAGAGTATAAATAGAAGGATTGTTGAAGATTCAGGGAGCTCTCTGGGCGGCCCTGAGGGGGCTCTGGGTGTTTAGACTCTGTTATTTTCCTGCAGTTTCCCTTTTAGTTTTATGTACTTTCTTTCTTTTACTTTCTAGCTAGGCTTTATTTTTCCTTCTCTCTTCTTTCTTTGTAAATTGAATTGAGCTATGAATAACTAACCATTTTCATTGGGTTAGGGAGCTCTGTGTAATTCAATGGATCAATATTAGTTGTCTTAGGAAAGAAGCTATTCATAATTGGGTCTTCTCTGAACCTTGGAAGAGGAATGAGGAGATCATGCTAGAAATGCTAGGAATGAGGAGGTCACGCATCCGGGTGATCCATGCATGCGCGTCGCCTGGATTCGGGGCAGCTATGGAAAATTATATATTGTTGCGAAGCTCCGGATGTTAACTTTCCAACGCAACTGAAACCACTTCATTTTGACCTTTTTAGCTCAAGTTATGTTCAATTTAGTACAGGAGGTCAGGCTGGACAGCTTTAGCAGTTCCTTCAGTTTCTTGTATTCCTTCCACTTTTGCAAGCTTCCTTTCCATCCTGTAAGCCATTCCTGCCCTGTAATCTCTGAAAACACTTAACACACATATCATGGCATCGAATGGTAATAAGAGAGGATTAATAATTAGTAAATTTAAGACCAAAGAAGCATGTTTTCAATCATAGCACAAAATCAGGAAGGAAATTGTAAAACCATGCATTTTGTATGAATAAGTATGCAAAGACTTGATAAAAACCAATCAATTGAGCACAAGATAAACCATAAAATAGGGGTTTATGAACTTCCCCACACTTAAACATTAGCATGTCCTCATGCTAAGCTCAAGAGAAGCTATAAGAGTGAAGAGGAATGGTAGAATGTATGAAATGCAACCTATCTATATGAATGCAACTACATGCTAAGATGTTTCTACCTACTTGGTTAAAAGTAAACAAATCTTCCAAGAACAAAAATATGAACTGGATTTCACTAATTCAAATCATAAAAATGAAGTACAAGTAAACTTGCAGAAGAAAATAGCTCGTGAAAGCCGGGAACAAAGAATCGAGCATCGAACCCTCACTGGTAGTGTATGTGCACTCTAATCTCTCAAGTGTCTAGGGTTAATTCACTCTACTCTTCTCTAATCATGCTTTCTAAACTTTGTTCTTCATCTAACCAATCAACAAAAAATTTAATGTACCAATGCAAACATCGTGAGGTCTTTTCAGGGTTGTAATGGGGCTAAGGTAAGGGTGAGGATATATGTATGGCCAAGTGAGCTATAATATGAATCTTTAATTAACCTAAGCTCTTCACCTATACACACACTCTATGTACTTCTAAAATCATGCCTAGCTACCCAAAATTCCCATTTTTTCATATCATACTCATGTATCAACTTTTCTTTAATTTTATCACACATGCATTGATCTTTTCCTTAACTTAACTTAGCATTGGGGTAATTTTGTCCCCTTATTTAATTACTTATTTATTGAATATTTTTTTTTGGATTTTTTTCTTTTTTTTCTTTTTCTTTTTTATTATTTTTTTATTATTATTTTTTTTAAATGAAAAAGTAAACAATAACATATCAATGCACATGGATATTGATTTTTCTAGTTTCACATGAGTAGGTACTCAAATTCCCAATATTTTATCATTTAAACACTGTACACTTTCATTAACCCAAGTACCCATAGTTTCCCCACACTTAGTTAACACACTATCTTAAGCTAACCAAAGATTCAATTGTGGTATTTAATTTGTTTTTTTGCTTAAGGCTAGTGATGTGGTAAAATATAGAACAAAGGGGATAAAAAGGCTCAAGGTGGCTAACAAGGGTGACATAAAAGGGTAGGCTATTTGGGATAAGTGAGCAAAAACAAGTAATGGCCTTAATCATATGCAAGCATGTAAATACACTAAATAGCGGACATATAGAATGGAACAAAGTAAAGTCTGCAATTATAGAGAAGAAAAACACACAAGAATAAAATATTATGGTTAAATAAGGTAACCATGTAATTAACGCTCAAGTCTCACAGGGTTGTGTGTTCTTTAACTCAAAAACCATGTTCCAATTTACAATTTTCAAACAAGTTTCAACACAAATTTTTTTTTTCAATTTAAATTATTGAAATATTATAAAATAGAGTCTTGAAAAGAAATTTATTACTTTAACCAAGTAGTACATAAAATCAAATAAACATGCAATTAAACATGCAAATGCAACAATGAACTAACAAATAAAGTAATATATTGGTGTTGAGAAGAAATAACTAACCCATGGAGATCGGTATCGACCTCCCCACACTTAAAGATTGCACCGTCCTCGGTGCATGCTAAGATGTGCAAGTGGACGGGCTGCTACAACTGAGGCTTTTCTCCAAGGATTGTGCAAATGGACTTGTCTTTCGCCCCATGTAAATGTTTTCTATTTCCCTTCCTCGGCCAGCCTGAAAGAAGAGGAAAAAGAAGAAAAGTAACCCAAAAACAAATATAGGAAACAATTTAAAATATGGTTGGGTTAATGCCAAATAATAAGAGTCTCAATTACATGGTAGCTACAACATGCAGTGAGAAAACAATAGAAGCATACAGCATATCAATAGTGCAAGAATTGCAACAATGGGGAAGAGTGTGGGTAGTATAAGTTCATGTCAATGGAAAAATTGGTGCTCGAAATTGTGATCATCAATGGCGCCATCAACATGGTACGCTCAATTGTAATCTCAACTTTTTATCACAACTTCGCACAACTAACCAGCAAGTGCACTGGGTCGTCCAAGTAATAAACCTTACGCGAGTAAGGGTCGATCCCACGGAGATTGTTGGTATGAAGCAAGCTATGGTCATCTTGTAAATCTCAGTCAGGCGGATATAGAATGGTTATGGAGTTTTCGAAAATAAATAATAAAATAGGGATAGAAATACTTATGTAAATCCTTGGTGAGAATTTCAGATGAATGCATGGAGATGCTTTCGTCCCTCTAAACCTCTGCTTTCCTGCTGTCTTCATCCAATCAGTCTTACTCTTTTCTATGGTTGGCTTTACGTAAGGACATCACCGTTGTCAATGGCTACTTTTGATCCTCTCTGGAAAATGGTCCGATTCGCTGTCACTGCATGGCTAATCGTCTGGAGGCGTCACCCTTGCCAATGGCTGCATCCTATCCTCTTGTGAAAATGATCCAAATGCTCTGTCACAGCACGGCTAATCATCTGAGGTTTTTGATCATACTGGAATAGGATTCACCCTCCTTTTGCGTCTGTCACTACGCCCAGTACTCACGAGTTTGAAGCTCGTCACAGTCATTCAATCCCAGAGCCTACTCGGAATACCACAGACAAGGTTTAGACTTTCTGGACTCTCATGAATGCCGCCATCAATCTAGCTTACACCACGAAGATTCTGATTAAGAGATCCAAGAGATACCCATTCAATCTGAGGTAGAACGGAAGTGGTTGTTAGGCACGCGTTCATAGGGAATGATGATGATTGTCACGTTCATCACATTCAGGTTGAAGTGCGAATGAATATCTTAGAAACGGAACAAGTTGAATTGAATAGAAAACAGTAGTACTTTGCATTAATCTTTGAGGAACAGCAGAGCTCCACACCTTAATCTATGGAGTGTAGAAACTCTACCGTTGAAAATACATAAGTGAAAGGTTCAGGCATGGCCGAGAGGCCAGCCCCCAAAACGAGATCACAGGATCAAAAATACAATCCAGGATGTCTAATACAATAGTAAAAAGTCCTATTTATACTAAACTAGTTACTAGGGTTTACAAAAGTAAGTAATTGATGCATAAATCCACTTTCGGGGCCCACTTGGTGTGTGCTTGGGCTGAGCTTGAATGTTACACGTGCAGAGGCTCTTTTTGGAGTTGAACGCCAGGTTGTAACGTATTTCTGGCGTTCAACTCTAGTTTGTGACTTGTTTCTGGCGTTTAACTCCAGACAGCAGCGTAGAACTGGCGTTCAACGCCCTTTTACGTCGTCTAAACTCGGCCAAAGTATAGACTATTATATATTGCTGGAAATCCCTGGATGTCTACTTTCCAACGCAATTAGAAGCGCGCCAATTTGAGTTCTGTAGCTCCAGAAAATCCACTTTGAGTGCAGGGAGGTCAGAATCCAACAGCATCAGCAGTCCTTCTTCAACCTCTGAATCTGATTTTTGCTCAAGTCTCTCAATTTCAGCCAGAAAATATCTGAAATCACAGAAAAACACACAAACTCATAGTAAAGTCCAGAAATGTGAATTTAACATAAAAACTAATAAAAACATCCCTAAAAGTAACTAGATTCTACTAAAAACATACTGAAAACAATTCCAAAAAGCGTATAAATTATCCGCTCATCAAAAAGGAACACAAGTATCATAAAAGATTGACACTGACCTATGAATAATAATAACCAATCAGAATAATGCAAGAAAAGATGCAACAGTTGAAGAAGAAAATTTAACACCAATGGAAAAATAATAAATTTAGAAAAGAAAATAAAAATATGCAAAAAATTAAAATGCAATGAATGAATATGCAAATAAATTAAATAAAATAGAATGGAAGAAAAGAAGGATGAGAAGTTAAAGGGATGAAGAAGAAGAAAGTAAGAAATGAGAAAGAAAGAAGGAGAGAAGATAGAATAAAAGGGAGGGAAATTAAAAACAGGATGCGACGCGCGCGCGCGCAGGGCACACGTGCGCGAGAAAACTACATTAACCATGTGACACGGATACGTGGGTCACGCAATCGCGTGGATGGCCATATTTTGATAAAACGACGCGGACGCATGGGGCACTCGTTCGTGTGATAGGGCTTGTGCTTCTAGCATCATTCCAGCCCAGCTCCATCATAACTCTCTGCCATACACCTCTTTACGTCGATTTTGCAGGGCCACGCATTCGCGTGGGTGACGCGCACGCGTGGGGAGGCTATTTTCAAAATGACGCGGCCGTGTCAACGACGCGGTCGCGTGGACATGTTTGTGCCTAAGGCACGCCTCCAGCCATGCTTTCGCGTGACTCTCTGCTTCTTTTCTTCTTGTTGCGAAGGCACCTATGACGCAGACGCGTCAGCGATGCTAGTGCGTTGCGTGCGATTTTTTTTTATGCAGTATGCAGAATGCAAAATGCAAAATGCAGAATGCAGATGATTATGCATAAATTATGAATGAACACGAATGAAAATAAAATAAAATAAAACTAAGAACAAAAAGGAAAGAATATACCATGGTGGGTTGTCTCCCACCTAGCACTTTTGGTTTAAGTCCTTAAGTTGGACATTTGATGAGCTCCTTGCTATGGTGGCTTGTGCTTGAACTCATCAAGGAATCCCCACCAATGTTTGTAATTCCAATGTCCTCCGGGATCCCACACTAGTTGCATAAATCCTTCAAGCAAGTTAAAGCAAGTGACAAGGTCCCAAGAGTGTTGATTGCCAGAATGAATTCTGGGGTCCCAAACCTTGCTTTTGCACCCATCTTCTTGTTGACCATCTTTGTTCCAACCAGGTGGTAAGCAATTCAAATTCTCACTGAGGCATCCAAACAGCTTCCTAGACCCACACAATTTAGTATTCTTCTAACCATGATAATTCAGCTGTGAGCTTCCTACCACAATGAACCTAGGATTGTGTTGCCAACCACTAACCATCTCCCTCTTATTCTTATAGCCACAAAGAGCTCTAAGTTGCCCATCCGTCTCAAGCAAAGCATATTCAAGTGAGCTAATTAAGCTTAGAGATGAGAGATTTACCCACTTGAATGAAGGGATGGATGATGATACCTTTGGGGGAGAGGTCTCCAACAACCTTGGCAAGGTGTTCTCCAGCTCCATTTCTTTGGGCTCTTCTTTGGCAACTTTCACCTCCTTGCAGGCTTCTTTAATATCAACCTCTTCCTCTTGGTAGCTTTCTTCCAATTCGATCTCTTCTTTATTGTTCACCAGGGGCATGGGAGGTGATGACAAGTCATCTTAGCCTAGTTTCACTAGTCTTTTTTTACTTATTTTCAATTGATTTATGCACTTTCTTGAGCCTTAAGTAAGCCAATTGGGTAGAATTTCATATTTCCTTTGATTCAATCAACCATGGATGAATTAATGCAAGTTCATGAGATTTTGTGCTATAATTGTCATATATTATGAAAGAAACATAATCTCATGATTTGGAGCATAGCTTTGATTGTTTTGATTGATTGATGATAGGTGAAAAGAGTTTTGAAGAAGGTTGAAGAAAGAAGGAATGGCTAGGAGCAAGAGAGAACAAAAAGCTTGAGCCAAAGTTTGCCTCAAACTTTAGCTCAAACCTTTGGAAGAGTTGAAAACACCCTAGAGGAAAAAAGCTTGAGCCAAAGTTTTCCTCAAACTTTAGCTCAAACTTTTGGAAGAGTTGAAAACACCCTGGAGGAGAAAAGCTTGCGCCAACGTTTGCCTCAAGCTTTTTGGCAAACGTTGGCGCCACACTTACACACCCTGGTGGAAAAAGCTTGAGCCAACGTTTGCCTCAAACTTTTTGGCAAACGTTGGCATCACAAAACCAACACCCTGGAGGAGAAAAGCTTGCGCCAACGTTTGCCTCAAGCTTTTTGGCAAACGTTGGCGCCACACATGTACACAAGGGGATCCACGTTTGGCTAAAAGTTTGACCTCAAACTTTAGCTCAAACGTGGATATCAGCAAAAGGAGGGCAGCTGGTATAAAAAGCTTGAGCCAAAGTTTGCCTCAAACTTTGACTCAAGCTTTTGTGATTCTTGGCCCGGTTCACAATGGGTTTCTCTCCAACTCCAAGA
This sequence comes from Arachis hypogaea, assembly GCF_003086295.3. NCBI lineage: Eukaryota > Viridiplantae > Streptophyta > Magnoliopsida > Fabales > Fabaceae > Arachis > Arachis hypogaea. The sequence goes on from NC_092055.1 coordinate 75,265,927, forward strand.
GCAATCAACAGAGGCTTTTACCAACCCAATTCCATCAAGAGAAAAGGCCCAATTCAAGGCTTGAAGATCATTTGAAGAAAGTGTATAAATAGCTTAGGATTTAAGTTTTAAGGGAGCTTTTCTTGGGAGAGAATTTTGGGAACACTTACAGAGAGCTCACCTTTACATTTTTGAATTGTTGCTTTAGAATTCTAGAGAATTGGGAAAGAGAATTAATCTCTCTTCTTCCTTGTTCTTGCTCAGCACTCTTTACTTTTCTTGTTTTTGATCTTGGGTGGAGAATTGAAGGAATTCTGTTTCAATCTCACCTTGAGATCTTGTTTAAATCTCTGCACAATTGAATTTCCATTTCTGTTAATTGCTTCTTCTTCTACTCATTCTGCAACTTACTTTTCTTTATTTCTGATTGCATCGTTCTTGTTGGATCTAGGAAGGCAGTGAGATCTAGACTCAGCTATCTAGTCTCTTGAGTCCTGAGATCTACAGTTTTCAATTTCAATTTCCTTATTTCGTCGCTAAACCAAGTTTTTTTCTCAATTCCGTTTTAGATCCGGTTTAATTCAAGTCATCTTCTACTTTTCTGTTTATTGCATTTTACTTTTCCTTGTTTGATTTCTGCAAATCCCATTCCCAATTTCCTTTACAATTCAAGCCATTTACATTTCTTGCACTTTAAGATTCTACAATTTACATTTCTCGCAATCTAAGTTTCTGAAATTTATATTACTTGCACTTTAAGATTCAGCCTCTTTAATTTCTCTGCACTTTAAATTCTTGCCAATTGTCCCTCTCCCTTTTAATTTCATTCAATTTAGCTTCTGTCAAACACAAACCACTCAAATCAACTCTTGATTCGCTTGACTAAGTCAACCACTAAACTAAAATTGCTCAATCCTTCAATCCCTGTGGGATCGACCTCACTCCCGTGAGTTTTATTACTTGATGCGACCCGGTGCACTTGCCGGTGAGTTTTGTGTGTTTGGAATTCGTTTTCCGAAAATACACATCAAGTTTTTGGCGCCGTTGCCGGGGATTGAAATAGATTGACAATGATTAAGTGAAGTGGAGATCTAGATCTAGCATTTTTATTTTCCGTTTCTCTAACTTTGGACTAACCCACTAACTGTTTGAATTTTTGCTTGAGCTAACTACAATTTCATCATGGATTGAAGTATTGCTATCCTTCTGGTTTGGTATGATTTTTATGTCTTGCTTGTATGTCAGATACAAGAAGAGAGATCCCTACCTTTCATGAAACTGACGAAAGAATCCTCCGAAGGCTAAGAAGAGAAGCAAGAGAAAAAAATGTTGCTGGAGAGGAAGAATCAGATGAAGAATATCATGAACTGGAGGAACACTCAACAAATCCAACAAATCCACCAGTGAGAATGGGCAACAACAATGGTCAACCCCAGAGGAGAGTCTTGGCTTCATATACACTTGCTAATCCAAGGCATTGTGGGAGTAGCATCCTTACCCCAAATGTCGATGCAAATAACTTTGAATTGAAGCCCCAACTCATCACCTTGGTGCAGAACAACTGTTCCTATGGAGGAGGCCCCTTGGAAGATCCAAACCAGCACCTATCCACCTTCCTGAGGATATGTAATACAGTGAAGACCAATGGTGTGCATCCTGACAGTTACAAATTGCTGCTATTTCTATTTTTCCTCAAAGACAAAGCCACTCAATGGTTGGAATCCTTCCCAAGAGACAGCATCAACAACTGGGATGATCTAGTAACCAAGTTCCTTGCCAAGTTTTACCCACCTCAAAGAGTTATTAGATTGAAGACTGAAGTACAAACATTCACAAAAATGGATGCTGAACCCTTGTATGAGGCATGGGAACGATACAAAGCTCTAATCAGGAAGTGCCCTCCTGAGATGTTTAATGAATGGGATAAACTCCAAAATTTCTATGAAGGACTCACAATGAAAGCTCAAGAGGCACTTGACTATTCAGCAGGAGGCTCAATGCAACTTATGAAGACAGCTGAAAAGGCCCAAAACCTCATTGATATGGTGGCAAACAATCAATATTTCTTTGCTCATCAGAGACAACGCCAGCCATCACAAAGGAAAGGAGTGATGGAGTTGGAAGGAGTGGACTCAATTCTGGCTCAAAACAAAATGATGCAGCAGCAAATTCAACAACAATTTGATCAAATGGCCAAGAGGATTGATAGTCTCCAAGTTGCAGCAATCAACACAAGCCAATCATCAACCAAATGGGGGCAAAATAAAGAAAACCAAGAAGATCAGCAGCAGGAACAACCTCAATATGTGCACAACCAAAGCTGCGGCCAAAATGAAGTTTATGGTGACACCTACAATCCATCCTGGAAGAACCATCCAAATCTCAGATGGGGAGATAACCACACTCAAAACCAACAACCATGGCAAAGAAATTCAAACCAAAACAACTCAAGAAATAACCAGAACAACAACCAGCAAAATATAACCCACAATCCATATAGAAAACCCCAAAATAATCATCATCCACCTTCCACATCCACATTCTACCCACAAAATAATCCCACAAATAGTTCAAACAACTTCCAGCAACAACCATCTCATTTTACACAACCACAACCAAATCCAGACTCCCAAAGAATCTCTAGTCTAGAGATAATGATGGAGAAACTCATGAAAAATCAAGAGATGGCAAGACAAGATGAATAAGCTTCAATCAGAAATCTTGAGAGGCATATGGAGCAAATGGCTAAACAAATTATAGAGATGGGTGAGAAGCAATCAAATGCATCCCCTAGTGCCACTCAAGACCACCCAAGGGACAAAGGAAAAGCTACAAAGTGGGAGGAGTGCAAGGCAATCACAGTGGGAAGTGAGAAGACTGGAGGGAAAGAAGTCATCAATCAAGAAGAACACAACAGAGAAGTTCCACAAGAAGAGACAGAAGAGAGAAGAGAAAAGGATAGAAAGACCAAGAATGCAAAAAGCTCAAAGAGAGACAAGAACATCCTTAAGCCACAGCTACAAGAGAAGAAGGAAGGGGTGAAGCCATATATCCCCAAACTTCCATACCCTCAGAGGTTCAAAAAAGAGAATGAGGATAAGCAATACTCAAAGTTCCTGGACATATTCAAGACACTCAGCATCAATATTCCTTTCTTAGAAGCACTTGAACAGATGCCATTGTATGCCAAATTTATGAAGGAAGTGCTGACAAAGAAAAAGTCCCTGAAAGAAGGACAAATTGTTGAGATGACAATGGAATGTAGTGCTATTCTCCAAAGAGAGTTGCCAGAGAAGAAAGATGACCCTGGGAGTTTTTATATATCTTGCACCATAGAAAACATGACAATTGAGAAGTCATTCTGTGATCTTGGTGCAAGCATAAATTTGATGCCTTTGTCTCTAATGAGCAAACTCCAAATTGTCGAGCTGAAATCCACACGAATACTTCTTCAAATGGCTGATAAATCCATTCAGCAAGCACTTGGTGTTGTAGAGAATGTGCTGGTAAAAGTAGGAAAATCTCTTCTCCCAGCTAATTTTGTGATTCTGGATATGGAGGAGGACCCTAACACTCCCATCATCCTAGGGAGGCCTTTTCTTGCTACGGGCAGAGCATTGATAGATGTTGAAAAAGGGGAATTGTTGCTGAGAGTGCATGATGAGCACCTAGCATTCCATGTTTTTAAAACCCCACATGAGCCCACTCAAGAAGAAGATTGTATGAAGGATAAGGCCAAGGATCAAAACTTAAAGGAGGCATTCAATGAGTTAACTCCAAGACTTCTACATCCATGCTTGAAAGAAGTAGAGATGGTGCAACAGACCAAAGAAATCAAGGAGGAACTAGATCCAAAACCCCCAGATGAGAACCTCAACATTCCAGATAAAGAACCACCAAGGCATGAATCATCTCCTAAGAAAGAAGAGAAGAAGAAGAGGCCAAAAGGGTGGAAAAACAAGAAAATCCCCACTGAAGGCTTTTCACCAGGGGATAAAGTAGTGTTAAACACCCAACCAATGAAGGTGTCCCCGCAATCATCTGAATGCTATACTGTGAACCGTATCCTTTCACTTGAACACCTAGAGATCATCAAAGAGGAGACCGGAAGAAAGTTCACAGTAAGAGGAGAAAAGCTGAGGCACTATGATTTTCAACCTCCATGATCAAAGAGCAAGATGTCAAGCTAGTGACATTAAAAGAGCACTTGTTGGGAGGCAACCCAACTTGAGGTAGTTTTCTTTTCATAGCCTTTTCAATAAAAATGTTGAATATTTGGTATGCATTACAAGGAGCTAAGTTTGGTGTTACACACCAAAATAATTTAAAGGAGAATGAAGGATTATAAGTTTGGTGTTCCACCAAAACATCATTTAAAAATATATTCTCACTTCTTGCACAACACTAGCTCCAAGCAATCAAACAGATTATTCAATTACTTAATTGCTCTCTAGTTTTAACTTCATAACCTTTAGCAAGAACACAAGAATTTACATATAGTTGACCTGTTGCATCAGAGGAAGTGGCAAGGAACTAAGTTTGGTGTTCCCACACCAAATTAAATCCAAAAGCCGCACTCAATTCATGCATAATAACCAGTCACCTAAGGGCTTGAGAAGCAAGCAACTTTTGAGAATTATGCAGGGAACTAACCACCAATTGAAGACATAATGCACCATGACTCAAAAGGGGATCAACAAAAAGAAGGACAAAAGAACTGCAAACCAATAGGTTGTATCTATACTTAACTTCAGCTGTTGAGAGATGCTATGATTTATATCTTGCTAAAGTGTTCATCTAGTACAAGTAGAATCAATTTTCTTAAAATAAGTAAGCTAGTCTAAGTGTGTGCTTATGTGTTTAATTTCACTTAACAAAAAGCATGCTTTGTCCCTTGCATCTTTAATTCAATAAAAGAAATGTTTGAATGTGAAGTGAGATAGTTCTCTGTTAGATAGAAGTACAATAAAAGTAAGTGGTGGTATGTATGTGTGATTGTATGATAGCTCACTTTTAGTGAATAAGAGAACTAGGATGTCTTCTTCTAAGTAGAAAGTGGCCTACTGTCTATGAATCTCAATCAAATAAAAGTTCTTGGTTAAAAAGAAAAACAAAAAAAGAAAAGAAAAAGCCAAAAATTGGCAATAGAATAAAAGAAAAAAGAAGTAAAGCTAGACACCAATAGCTTGAACCTTAGAATACATGCCTGTGGTGTCTTTGTACTAGGATCTGCTTGGATTATTAAGTTCTTTGGAGTGCATCAACACTCGGTGACTTGGGTTAACTAACCCGGGATCATCAGCTGAAAGTCCACTATCAAGAGCAACCTAACTACAAGGCATTTAGTAACCCAAAGAGGTGCTGGGCATCAATGTTTTAAGAAGGAATGTGAGCCAAGTGTCTATAGTGAATAATGTGTCAAGTATAAAGAAAGAAATGAACTTGTTACACATGACACTGAACTAAAGCTTATAAAAAAAAATAATAGTCAAGGACAAAGGAATAATGAGAGGTCATAGTAGTGTGTTGCTTGATGCTTGAAGGAGACTTTCTAGGCCTAAAAGTCAATAAGAAGTGAGTGTTTACATATCCACATAAAACCCCATGAACTACCAATAATACTCTGCTAGCATGAACATCCTCTTCCATTTCATTCTTTCTTCTCAATAATTCTTTTCTTGCTTGGGGACAAGCAAGCTTTAAGTTTGGTGTTGTGATGACAAGTCATCTTAGCCTAGTTTCACTAGTCTTTTTTTACTTATTTTCAATTGATTTATGCACTTTCTTGAGCCTTAAGTAAGCCAATTGGGTAGAATTTCATATTTCCTTTGATTCAATCAACCATGGATGAATTAATGCAAGTTCATGAGATTTTGTGCTATAATTGTCATATATTATGAAAGAAACACAATCTCATGATTTGGAGCATAGCTTTGATTGTTTTGATTGATTGATGATAGGTGAAAAGAGTTTTGAAGAAGGTTGAAGAAAGAAGGAATGGCTAGGAGCAAGAGAAAACAAAAAGCTTGAGCCAAAGTTTGCCTCAAACTTTAGCTCAAACTTTTGGAAGAGTTGAAAACACCCTAGAGGAAAAAAGCTTGAGCCAAAGTTTGCCTCAAACTTTAGCTCAAACTTTTGGAAGAGTTGAAAACACCCTGGAGGAGAAAAGCTTGCACCAACGTTTGCCTCAAGCTTTTTGGCAAACGTTGGCGCCACACTTGCACATCCTGGAGGAAAAAGCTTGAGCCAACGTTTGCCTCAAACTTTTTGGCAAACGTTGGCATCACAAAACCAACACCCTGGAGGAGAAAATCTTGCGCCAACGTTTGCCTCAAGCTTTTTGGCAAACGTTGGCGCCACACATGTACACAAGGGGATCCACGTTTGGCTAAAAGTTTGACCTCAAACTTTAGCTCAAACGTGGATATCAGCAAAAGGAGGGCAGCTGGTATAAAAAGCTTGAGCCAAAGTTTGCCACAAACTTTGACTCAAGCTTTTGTGATTCTTGGCCCAGTTCACAATGGGTTTCTCTCCAACTCCAAGAGCAATCAACAGAAGCTTTTACCAACCCAATTCCATCAAGAGCAAAGGCCCAATTCAAGGCTTGAAGATCATTTGAAGAAAGTGATACTCATTCAATCTAATGTAGAACGGAGGTGGTTGTCAGGCATGCGTTCATAGGGAATGATGATGATTGTCACGTTCATCACATTCAGGTTGAAGTGCGAATGAATATCTTAGAAGCGAAATAAGATGAATTGAATAGAAAACAGTAGTACTTTGCATTAATCTTTGAGGAACAGCAGAGCTCCACACCTTAATCTATGGAGTGTAGAAACTCTACCGTTAAAATTACATAAGTAAAAGGTCCAGGCATGGCCGAGATGGCCAGCCCCTCTGATCTAAGAACTAGGCGTCCAAAGATGCCTAATACAATAGTAAAAGGTTCTATTTATAATAAACTAGCTACTAGGGTTTACAAAAGTAAGTAATTGATGCATAAATCCACTTTCGGGGCCCACTTGGTGTGTGCTTGGGCTGAGCTTTAACTTTCCACGTGCAGAGGCTATTCGTGGAGTTGAACGCCAGGTTGTGATCCATTTCTAGCGTTCAACTCTGGTTTTTGATCCCTTTCTGGCACTGAACTCCAGAATTGGGCAGAGATCTGGCGTTGAACGCCAGTTTACGTCGTCTAAACTTGAGAAACATATGGACTATTATACATTGCTGGAAAGCCCTGGATGTCTACTTTCCAACGCAATTGCAAGCGCGCCATTTCGAGTTCTGTAGCTCCAGAAAATCCACTTTGAGTGCAGGGAGGTCAGAATCCAACAGCATCAGCAGTCCTTCTTCACCTCTGAATCTGATTTTTGCTCAAGTCCCTCAATTTCAGCCAGAAAACACCTGAAATCACAGAAAAACACACAAACTCATAGTAAAGTCCAGAAATGTGAATTTAACATAAAAACTAATGAAAACATCCCTAAAAGTAACTAGATCCTACTAAAAACATACTAAAAACAATGTCAAAAAGCGTATAAATTATCCGCTCATCACAACACCAAACTTAAATTGTTGCTTGTCCCCAAGCAACGGAAAATCAAATAGGATAAAAAGAAGAGAATATACTATAAATTCCAAACTATCAATGAAATATAGCTCCAATTAAATGAGCGGGACTTATAGCTTTTTGCCTCTTGAATAGTTTTGGCATCTCACTCTATCCATTGAAATTCAAAATGATTGGCATCTATAGGAACTCAGAGTTCAGATAGTGTTATTGACTTTCCTAGTTCAGTATGATGATTCTTGAACACAGCTTCTCTATGTGTCTTGGCCGTGGCCCTAAGCACTTTGTTTTCCAGTATTACCACCGGATACATAAATGCCACAGACACATAATTGGGTGAACCTTTTCAGATTGTGACTCAGCTTTGCTAAAGTCCCCAATTAGAGGTGTCCAGGGTTCTTAAGCACACTCTTCTTTTGCTTTGGACCTTGACTTTAACCGCTCAGTCTCAAGTTTTCACTTGACACCTACACGCCACAAGCACATGGTTAGGAACAGCTTGGTTTAGCCGCTTAGACCAGGATTTTATTCCTTTTAGGCCCTCCTATCCACTGATGCTCAAAGCCTTGGGATCCTTTTTATTTGCCCTTGCCTTTTGGTTTTAAGGGTTATTGGCTTTTTGCTCTTGCCTCTTGGTTTTAAGAGCTTTTGGCTTTTTCTGCTTGCTTTTTCTTTTTCTTTCTATTTTTTTTTCGCCTATTTTTTTTTTCTTTTTTTTTTTCTGCAAGCTTTGTTCTTTGCTGCTTTTTCTTGCTTCAAGAACCATTTTTATGATTTTTCAGATTATCAAATAACATGTCTCCTAGTCATCATTCTTTCAAGAGCCAACATATTTAACATTCTTAAACAACAACTTCAAAAGACATATGCACTGTTTAAGCATACATTCAGAAAACAAGAAGCATTGTCACCACATCAATATAATTAAGCTAAGTTCAAGGATAAATTCGAAACTCATGTACTTCTTGTTCTTTTGAATTAAAACATTTTTCATTTAAGAGAGGTGATGGATTCATAGGACATTTATAACTTTAAGACAAAGTTACTAACTACTAATGATCATGTAATGACGACACAAACATAGATAAGCACATAACATAGAAAACGAAAAATAGAAGAAATAAGAACAAGGAATGAATCCACCTTAGTGATGGTGGCGTTTCCTTCTTGAGGAACCAATGATGTCCTTGAGCTCTTCTATGTCTCTTCCTTGTCTTTGTTGCTCCTCCCTCATTGCTTTTTGATCTTCTCTTATTTCATGAAGCATGATGGAGTGCTCTTGATATTCCACCCTTAGTTGTCCCATATTGGAACTCAATTCTCCTAGGGAGGTGTTGATTTGCTCCCAATAATTTTGTAGAGGAAAGTGCATTTGAGGCATCTCAGGGATCTCATGGAAATGAGCTTCTTGCGTCTCTTGAGCTCTATGACTGGGCTCTCTTGCTTGCTCCATCTTCTTCTTAGTGATGGGCTTGTCCTCTTTAATGAGGATATCTCCCTCTATGTCAATCCCAGCTGAATTGCATAGGTGGCAAATGAGGTGAGGAAAGGCTAACCTTGCCATAGTGGAAGACTTGTCAGCCACCTTGTAGAGTTCTTGGGGTATAATCTCATGAACTTCCACCTCTTCTCCAATCATGATGCTATGGATCATGATGGCCCGGTCTATAGTAACTTCAGACCGGTTGCTAGTGGGAATGATTGAGCATTGAATGAACTCCAACCATCCTCTAGCTACAGGCTTGAGGTCCAATCTTCTTAGTTAAACCGGCTTGCCTTTGGAGTCAACCTTCCATTGAGCTCCTTCTACACATATGTCCATGAGGACTTGGTCCAACCTTTGATCAAAGTTGACTCTCCTTGTGTAGGGGCGTGCGTTCTCTTCCATGTTTGGCAAGTTGAACGCCAACCTCACATTTTCCGGACTAAAATCCAAGTATTTCCCCCGAACCATTGTAACATAGTTCTTTGGATCTGGGTTCTTACTTTGATCATGGTTCTTGGTGATCCATGCATTAGCATAGAACTCTTGAACCATTAGTATGCCGACTTGTTGGATAGGATTTGTTAGAACTTCCCAACCTCTTCTTTGAATTTCATGTCGGATCTCTGGATAGTCATTTCTTTTGAGTTTGAAAGGGACCTCGGGGATCACCTTCTTCTTGGCCACAACATCATAGAAGTGGTCTTGATGGGCTTTGGAGATGAACCTTTCCATCTCTCCATGACTCGAAGGTGGAAGCTTTTATCTTCCCCTTCCCCTTTCTAGAAGATTCTCCGGTCTTAGGTGCCATCAATGGTAATGGAAAAACAAAAAGCTTATGCTTTTACTACACCAAACTTAGAATATTGCTCGCCCTCGAGCAATAAACAAAAGAATAGATGAAGAAGAAGAAGAAATATGGAGAGGGAGAGGGAGATGTGGTTTCGGCCAAGAGGAGTGTAGAGGGATGTGTTGTGTGAATTTGATGAAGAATGGAGGTCTTTATATAGGGAAGGGAGGGGGGGAGATTTCGGCCATATGGGTGGGTTTGGGTGGGAAATTGGTTTTGAATTTTTGAAGGCAGGTGGAGTTTATGAGGTAGGTTTATGGGGAAGACTGGATGGATGTGAGTGGTAAAGAGGTGATGGGGAAGAGAGTTTGAGGTGATTGGTGAAGGGTTTTTGGGGAAGAGTGTTTATGGGGTTGCGTGAAAGAAAGTGGTGAGAAGAAGTGAGTGGAGGTAGGTGGGGATCCTGTGGGGTCTACAGATCCTGAGTGGATCTTGTGGGGTCCACAGATCCTGAGTGGATCCTGTGGGCTCCACAGATCCTGAGGTGTTTAAGGATTTAAATCCCTGCACCCATTAGGCATGTAAAAATGCCTTTGCACACAACTCTGGCGTTCAGCGCCAGGTTGGTGGCCATTTTGGGCGTTCAACGCCCATTTGTGTGCCATTTCTGGCGTTGAACGCCAGAATCATGCCTGTTCTGGTGTTCAGCGCCCAGAAGCTGCCCATTTTGGGCGTTCAGCGCCAGCACCATGCTCTGTTCTGGCGCTGAACGCCAGACAGATGCTCCTCCAGGGTGTGATTTTTTTCTTCTGCTGTTTTTGATTCTGTTTTCAATTTTTCTATTTATTTTGTGACTCCACATGATCATGAACCTACAAAGACATATTACTAAGAAAATTATAGTTAGATAAATAAAAATTGGGTTACCTCCCAACAAGCGCTTCTTTAATGTCAATAGCTTGACAGTGGGCTCTCATGGAGCCTCACAGATGTGCAGAGCTTTGTTGAGACTCTCCAACACCAAACTTAGAGTTTGGATATGGGAGTTCAACACCAAACTTAGAGTTTGGTTGTGGCCTCCCAACACCAAACTTAGAGTTTGACTGTGGGGGCTCTGGTTGACTCTGCTCTGAGAGAAGCTTTTTCTGCTTCCTCTCCATGGTTGCAGAGGGAGATCCTTGAGTTTTAAACACAAGGGAGTCCTCATTCCATTGAAGGACTATTTCACCTCTGTCAACATCAATCACAGCTCTTGCTGTGGCCAGGAAAGGTCTTCCTAGGATGATAGATTCATCCTCTTCCTTTCCAGTATCCAGGACTATGAAATCAGTAGGGATGTAAAGGCCTTCAACCTTTACTAACACGTCCTCTACTTGTCCATAAGCCTATTTTCTTGAACTGTCTGCCATCTCTAATGAGATTTTAGCAGCTTGCACCCCATAGATTCCCAGTTTCTCTATTACAGAAAAGGGCATGAGGTTTATTCCTGAACCAAGGTCACACAGAGCCTTAAAGATCATGGTGCCTATGGTATAGGGTATTATGAACTTTCCAGGATCCTGTCTCTTCTGAGGCAATGTCAGTTGATCCAGATCACTTAGTTCATTGATGAACAAGGGAGGTTCAACTTCCCAAGTATCAATGCCAAATAGTTTGGCATTCAGCTTCATGATTGCACCAAGAAACTTGGCAGTTTGCTCTTCAGTAACATCCTCATTCTCTTCAGAGGAGGAATACTCATTAGAGCTCATGAAGGGCATAAGGAGGTTCAATGGAATCTCTATGGTCTCTAGATGAGCCTCAGAGTCCTTTGGTTCCTCAGAGGGAAGCTCCTTATTGGTCACTGGACGTCCCAGGAGGTCTTCCTCCTTGGGATTGACGTCCTCTCCTCTCCTCACAGGTTCGGCCATGATGCTTATGTCAATGGCCTTGCACTCTCCTTTTGGATTCTCTTCTGTATTGCTTGGGAGAGTACTAGGAGGGATTTCAGTGATCCTTTTACTCAGCTGGCCCACTTGTGCTTCTAGATTTCTAATGGAAGATCTCGTTTCATTCATGAAACTTACAGTGGCCTTAGACAGATCAGAGACTAAGTTTGCTAAATTAAAAGTATTTTGTTCAGAGTTCTCTGTCTGTTGCTGAGTGGATGACGGAAAGGGTTTATTATTATTAAACCTGTTTCTTCCACCATTATTAAAGCCTTGTTGAGGCTTTTGATCCTTCCATGAGAAATTTGGATGATTTCTCCATGATGAGTTATAGGTGTTTCCATAAGGATCACCTAAGTAATTCACCTCTGCTATTGCAGGGTTTTCAAGATCATAAGCTTCTTCTTCAGAAGATGCCTCTTGAGTACTGTTGGATGCAGCTTGCATTCCATGCAGACTCTGAGAGATCATATTGACTTGCTGAGTCAATATTTTATTCTGAGCCAATATGGCATTCAGAGTATCAACTTCAAGAACTCCCTTCTTCATAGGCGTCCTATTACTCACAGGATTCCTTTCAGAAGTGTACATAAACTGGTTATTAGCAACCATGTCAATGAGTTCTTGAGCTTCTGCAGGCGTTTTCTTTAGGTGAATAGATCCACCTGCAGAAGTGTCCAGTGACATTTTTGATAGCTCAGATAAACCATCATAGAATATATCCAGGATGGTCCATTCTGAAAGCATGTCAGAAGGACACTTTTTGGTCAACTATTTGTATCTTTCCCAAGCTTCATAAAGGGATTCACCTTCTTTCTGTCTGAAGGTTTGAACATCAGCTCTAAGCTTGCTCAGCTTTTGAGGAGGAAAGTACTTGGCTAAGAAAGCCGTGACCAGCTTATCCCAAGAGTTCAGGCTGTCTTTGGGTTGAGAATCCAACCATAATCTAGCTCTGTCTCTTACAGCAAAAGGGAAAAGCATGAGCCTGTAGACTTCAGGATCTACTCCATTAGTCTTAACAGTATCACATATCTGCAAGAATTCAGTTAAGAACTGAAAAGGATCTTCAGATGGACGTCCATGAAACTTGCAGTTCTGCTGCATCAGAGAAACTAATTGAGGTTTCAGCTCAAAGTTGTTTGCTCCAATGGCAGGAATGGAGATGTTTCTTCCATGTAAATTGGAATTAGGTGCAGTAAAGTCACCAAGCATCTTCCTTATATTATTATTATTTTCGGCTGCCATCTCCTCTTCCTGTTCGAAAATTTCTGAAAGGTTATCTCTGGATTGTTGTAATTTAGCTTCTCTTAATTTTCTCTTCAGAGTCCTTTCAGGTTCTGGATCTGCTTCAACAAGAATGTTCTTGTCCTTGCTCCTGCTCATATGATAAAGAAGAGGGCACAGAAAAATAATAATAATAGTATGGGTCCTTTATACCACAGTATAGGGATCCCTGTGTGAGTAGAAGAAGAGGGGGAGACAAAGAATGTGATGTAAAGAAAGAAACACAACTGTGAGGATGGCAGGGATGTGAGATGAGATGTTAGTAAATGAATAAATAAATAGAATAAGATGAGAGAGAAGGAATTTTCGAAAATAATTTTTGAAAAAGAGTTAGTGATTTTTGAAAATAGTTTTTGAAAAATGTTAGTATTTTTCAAAAATTTTTAAAATCAAAAATAAAAATAAGAATAATTAGTTAATTAAAAAGAAATTTTTGAAAAAGAGGGCAGATATTTTCGAAAATTAGAGAGAGAGAGTTAGTTAGGTAGTTTTGAAAAAGTTAAGAAACAAACAAAAAGTTAGTTAGTTAGTTGAAACAAATTTTGAAAAGATAAGAAGTTAGGAAGTTAGAGAAGATATTTTGAAATTAGATTTTTGAAAAAGATAAGATGAGAAGATATTTTTGAAAAGATATGATAGAAAATAGTTTTTGAAAAAGATTTGATTTTTAAAATCACAATTAATGACTTGATTCATAGGAAATCACAAGATATGATTCTAAAATTCAAAGTTTGAATCTTTCTTAACAAGCAAGTAACAAACTTGAAATTTTTGAATCAAAACATTAATTGTTATTGTTATTTTCGAAAATTTGGTATAAAAATAAGAAAAAGATTTTTGAAAAATATTTTTGGAATTTTCAAAAATAACTAAGAATTTTGAAAAAGATTTGATTTTTGAAAAAGATTTTGAAAAAGATAAGATTTTCAAATTGAAAATTTGATTTGACTCATGAGAAACAATTTGATTTTAAAAATTTTTGAAAAAGTCAATCCAAATTTTCGAATTTGATGATAGAAAATGGGAAATATATTTTTTTGATTTTTGAAATTTTTATGAAAAACATGAAAATTATGCAATGCATGAAATTTTTAGATCAAAACAATGAATGCATGCAAGAATGCTATGAATGTCAAGATGAACACCAACAACACTATGAATGTCAAGATGAACATTATAGACACAATTTTGAAAAATTTTAATGCAAAGAAAACATGCAAGACACCAAACTTAGAATTCTTTAATGCTTAGACACTAAGAATTCAAGAATGCATATGAAAAACAATAAAAGACACAAAACAAAAAATCATCAAGATCAAACAAGAAGACTTACCAAGAACAACTTGAAGATCATGAAGAACACTATGAATGCATGATATTTTCGAAAAAAATGCAAGATGCATATGCAATTGACACCAAACTTATAACATGACTTAAGACTCAAACAGGAAACACAAAAATATTTTTGATTTTTATGATTTTCTAATTTTTTTGATATTTTTGGTATTTTTTGAAAATTAATTGAAAAAGGAAAAATAAGGATTCCAAAATTTTTTTAACATGAATTCCAGGAATCTTGCATTCTTAGTCTAAAGCTTCAGTCCAGGAATTAGACATGGCTCACTAGCCAGCCAAGCTTTCAATGAAAGCTCCAGTCCAAAATACTAGACATGGCCAATGGCCAGCCAAGCTTCAGCATGTAATTCAGACATGACACGCTGACAAACCCTAATTTGACGGTTTGTTTTGGATTGAATTTAGAGTATTTTGATAACCTTTTGTCACATTTAGCCTGGGAATTAGCATGATTTTGTTATCTCTCCCATATTTGTGCTTAAGTGTAAAAACATGCTTTTTAAGCCTTATTTTGATGAATTCTAGTTCTTCTTTGATTCCATAAGATGCCTTGATGTGTTTGCTAGTAATTCCAGGATTGAAATAGGCTAGGCATGGATCAAAGGAAGCAAGGAAGGAAGCATACAAGTGGAGAGAAGCATAGAAAGTCAAAGAAGCAAAGTCAGCCATGCACGCGCACGCGCACAAGGCGCTCGCGCGCACATCGCAGAATTAGCCAGGGACGTGCATGCGTACCGTTCGCGCACGCGTCGATGAGGGCACATGACCTCACTAATGCAACACGTGCCTGGCGATTTGAGAGGGTTTCTGAACCCATTTTTGGCGCCAAATTGCTAAGGGAAAGGAATAAAAGGATGAAGGATTAAGGGGAAGGCATCATGATCACTTTTTGACCAACCATCATTCCCAACCACTAATCACTTTTAGTTTAGAGTTTTAGAGAGAGAAGCTCTCACTTCTCTCTAGAATTAGGATTAGGTTTAGTTCAATAATCTTAGATCTAGATTTTAATTCATGCTTTCATCTCCTTCTATCTCTCAATTCTTTGTTGCTACATTCAATCTTCTTCTATTCCTTTGTTGTAATTTCCTTTATGTTGTTCTTATACTTTGTTGTAGATCTAGTATTGTTCCTTCTACATTCTTCCAATTCAATAAGAGGTAATTCATAATAAATGTGTCTTCTTTGCTTTTCTATTGTTGATCTCTTGTTTTCGTAGTTGTAGATTCCTTTAATTCTTGCATTTAATAATGTTTACTTCTCTTGCACTTTATGTGTTTGTTGAAATGTCTCTTTTAGTTTTAGTGTAGATTTTGTTCCTCTTGGCCTAGGTAGAGTAATTAGTGACACTTGAGTTATCTAATTCCTTTGTTGATTGATAATTGGAGAGATTGCTAATTGGTTTGGAGTGCACTAAAGCTAGTCTTTCCTTGGGAGTTGGCTAGGACTTGTGGCTCAAGTCAATTCATCCACTTGACTTTCCTTTAATTAGTAAGGGTTAACTAAGTGGTAGCAATGAACAATTCTCATCACAATTGAGAAGGATAACTAGGATAGGACTTCTAGTTCTCACACCTTTCCAAGAGCCTTTTATAGTTTTTAGTTTATTTTCATTGCCATTTACTTTTCATGCTTCTTATCCAAAACCCCAAAATAACTCATAACCAATAACAAGACACTTTATTGTAATTCCTAGGGAGAACGACCCAAGGTTTAAATACTTCGGTTTATAGATTTTAGGGGTTTGTACTTGTGACAAACAAATTTTTGTATGAAAGGATTATTGCTTGGTTTAGAAACTATACTTGCAACGAGAATTCATTTGTGAAATTCTAAACCGTCAAAAATCCGATTCGTCAAAATGGCGCCGTTGCCGGGGATTTGCAATGGTGTTATGTTATTGGTTATTGTACATATGTGAATAGTGTGAATATCTTGCTTTTTGCTTTATTTGCTAGTTGTAGAATTTTGTTTCTTTTGTTTTCTATTAGCTTTTGTTTTTATTTTATCTTTTCACCATGAATTCTCATTTTGGCTATGAGTGTGATTACAACTATATTGTAGGTGATGGGAGCTACAATGAAGATGTGTATCAAGGATGGGACAACCAAAGGTGGGAGGAGCCATATGCATATGATCAATCTTCATGGCAACAACCCCCACCAATGCACTATGAAGAAGAGCCATTCTATGATGCATATCAATCCAATGGTTATGGTGACTCACCTTGTGACTTTCAAGAACCACCACCATATGCCTATGATCCATACCCTCAACATAACTCCCAACCATACTCACAAGCCCCTTCTTACCAACCATCCTCATATGACCCTCATCCATATCTACCATTACAACAACCATATAAGCCATATGAACCACATATAGAGCCACCACCATCTCAACATCACCACTTCCAAGAGCCACCCCCTCCATGTTATTACCAAGATGAACCACCTCAATTGTATGAAAATTTTCAACCACAAATGTATGAAAATTTTCAACCACAAGATGAATACCACTTTCCACCACAACCTCCCATAGAAGAATATTCATGTCCATCAATCCAAGAGCCATATGATCCTAATCATATTATCCAAGAGGAACAAGAGTCAAGGGATCATCTCAAGGAAACATTGGATCAACTTCAAGCAACCATGGAGCGTGTTGTGCAACAAGTGGAAAGAGTGGAAATTATTGAACCACCACAACTCTACCAAGGAGAACCACCTTCCTACTATGAACCCTTCCCCCAAATTGATGAACCCTTCCATCCACCCCAACCTCCAATGGATGACATCCTTGATGTTCTTGTTCAAGGACAAGAGGAAATGAAAAGGGATGTGCAACAATTCACGGCCACCTTGGATGAGGTGGTAAACCGGTTAGCATCCCAATGCTTGAACTCTCAAGGAACTCCCATGGCTACATGTGGGGAATTAAATGAAGAGCATAACATAAAAGAGAGATTGGTGGAGAATGAGGGAAGTTGCTTTGTATTGGAACAATTGGAGGAAGCTATGATTATTGAAGAAAGGGAAGAATTGGTTGAAGACTTAGGAGATGCGGAGCCTCCATGGGAATCGAGAATTGAAGAAAACCCCTCCAAGATGATTGAAATTGATGCTAGGAAGGAAAGTGCACACCCTCCAAGACATATTCCATATGAAGATTTGGATGGGATAGAGTAAGAAGTGAGTCCCCTTGGTGATGAAGATCAAGCATCAAACCTTAGTGGTGAAGAATCCTTTGAGCATGAAGAACCTTCTCCCAACAAGATGGAAAGCAATGTGGAGGTAAATTTTTCTTACCCTCCCATTTATGACTTGAGTAGGAGAAAAGGTTTATATAAAATTGTTGAACAAAGGATTATAATTGAGAAGTCTTGTGAAGAGGTGGAAATCCTTAGAAAAAGGAGGATGGGAATTGAATACGCTTTATCAAAACTCTTGGAGTTGTCTTTGCCTAGGTTGCCATCTACTCCTTCATTTGAGTGGGTGAAATTTATTTCTATTAGCTTTATTATCCCACTTGAATATGGTTTGCTTGAAACGGATGGCCAACTTAGGGAGCTTTGTGGGATGAAGCGTAAACGAAAAAGGTTTTGTGGTTGGCGTTGCAAATCAAGGCTCATTATGGTTGATGCATCAAACATGAGATATAAAGGTTGGAGTAGTGCTCAAATAGATGGGTCTAGGAGGATTGTTGGCCACTATATAGAGAATTCACCTTACTCACCACCCGGTTGGACTAATAATGATGATCAACCTCAAGACGGGTGTGAAAACAAAGTGTGGGATCCCGGATTACAAGAAGAGGATCAACTTTGGGAGCCCCAAGCTTGTGAAGAACTCCATCAAGACTTGGCTCAATCCATGAAGAATCTTGGGGCACAATGGAGAACCAAGCATTGGTGGGAGTTCCAAGATGAATACAAGCACAAGCCACCTTGATGAGGAGCTCCCCATAAGTCCAACTTAAGGACAATAAACAAAAGTGCTAGGTGGGAGACAACCCACCATGGTAAAATCCTTTCATTTTCTCTTTTGTACATATTGATAGAATTAGTTTAATTTCATGTTTTGTTTAGTTAGTTGAGTATGTTTGGTAGTTTAAGTATGTTAAATAAGGTTTTATGGTGTTTTGGTAGCTGTTTGGAGGTTTGGAATGCTTGGATTGGTGCAAAAACATAGAAAATTTTTTTTTGAAAAACAGAGCACCATCCACGCGTACGCGTACATGGCGCGTACGCGCACTTACAGCGTTTCCAACCATCCACGCGCGCGCGCCATGCGTGCGTACGCGTGGATTGAGAAGTTCCAACCTCCATACATTTTCCAGAGAGTTGTGCCTACGCCGCGCCAACGTTGTGCCTTTCGCACAAACCAACTCGCGCGTACGCGCACATGACGCGTACGTGCCACTCTTGAAATAAGCCAATGACGCACGCGCGCCATGCGTGCGTGCGCGTGGATGCCCTTTCTTCCATCCATTTCTTTTCTTCTCCTCCTTCCATTTCTCCCTTTTTCCTCTCTCCTTCTCCTTTCTCCTACCCCTCATCCAACACTTCCAAACACCATTGATAACCATTTATTTTAGTTAGTTAATTTGTTAGTTAGTTAGTTGATTAGTTAATTTTAGTTTAGTTTTCATTTTATTTTCTCTCTTTTCATCATAAGTGTTGGAGTATTGACTTTGTTTACTATACATTGCTATATCCCTTATCGCCTAAATGCTATTTTAGCATGAATGTTTTTAGATAATCTTTGTTGGATTCTATGATTGAGGTTATATTTTGTTACTTGGTTTTGAGTTCTTCATGCTTACCTTTTGAAAAATACCAAGTGATGAGAATTGTCTTCGAGCTTATAACTCTTTTGAATTGCATGTTGTAGCTAGCCATCATGTGATTTGACCCGTATTCTTTGATTAGGCAATCTCTTGATAGATGATGTTGTGCATTTACCTTAATGCATTGTATTTCATGATTATATCCATCCATATGTTTGACTTGAATGCTTTCATGCTTCTCTAATGCTTGTCTTACCTTACAAGCTTACTTAAAGCATCTCAAGCACACTAGGATAAGCGAAATGCATGCTTCTTTTGTGACATAGCTTTTATGCTACTGTGTATTCTAAACCGCGCAATTTAGAATTCACACACCTAATATTTCTTAATGTCACACTAATTCACTCACCTCATTCTAGTGATTTACCTCATTCCAACAATGTATGCTTCCTTGCTTTTATATCTTCTCATCTTATGGTGTTATATTTTTGTTTTTCATAACGAATGCACCACAAGCAACCATGGAAGCCGAAGAAAGAACACATAGCAATCCGGAGAGTCGTCGTACCCCCTTGCTCATCTTTGAGTACACCGAGGACGGTGCAAACTTTTAAGTGTGGGGAGGTCGTCCGACCGATCGGCAATCTTGGGTGACAAATTTCTAACTCCAATACTTTTGCATTTCATTCTAGGATTTTAGGATTTTTACTTGCATTTTCTTATTTTTCCATATGCATACACAATAAGCTTAGTCAAAATAATGAGAATTTTTCAAGATTTCTATCTATAGGGCATGTCAATTGATTTGAGTGAAAACTTTTCATAGAACTTGCTTGAATTATATATATTGTGGAACATGTTTTGAGCTAAGAACACAAGCTTGTGAGATTTGAGCCTAACGGTGTGGTTACATCTTACAACCACTTATTTTTCCTTCTTGTGTGCATTATTTTCTTTCTATGATTGTAATCTTTGATTTGTTTGATTCTTTATGTCCATTATTTTGTGTATCCATGCATTTATGTGATTGTGGCCATCATTTCATTTAGCTCACTTACCCAAATAGCCTACCTTTTATCTTCCATTATTAGCCAAATTTGAGCCTACGATTAACCCACTTGTTCTTAATTTAGCACATTACAAGCCTTAAAGCGAAAAACAATAAATGTCCTTATTTGGATCTTTGATTAGCTTAGGCTAGTGTGTGTGAGTATCATTCAAGTGTGGGAACCTTGGGACATTGGGTGAATAAAAGGGTATTTTGTATTGTTATTGAAAATATTGGGAATTGGGTACATACTCATGTATTGATCAAATGTAAAACCTTATGCATTGATGCTCTTGTATATAGAAAAAAAATGAGAAAAACAAAAGAAAAAGAAAAGAAAAATAATATGGAAAAGAAAAAAAAAATAGAAAAAAAAAAGAAGAAAAAAATAATAAAAAGGGGACAAAATGCCCCACGGCAAGGTCCAATAAAATCAATGCATAAGTGTTGTGAAATGAAAAAGAAAATGCATGAGTATGTGAAAAAGTGAAGAATGGGTAGCTAGATTAGAACTTAATTGTATAGGATGTCATAGGTTAGGTGGAAAGTTTAAGCTTATCAAAGATTCAAATTTCAAGCTCACTTGACCAAATATACATCCTACCTTGACCCTAGCCCCATTACAACCAATGAAAAGACCTCATGATACTTGTATGCATGCATGAAATAAATGTTGATTGTTAGAAGAAAAATAAATCTTGGAAAGCATGAAATAGGAGAGAATTGAGAGAATCAACCCTAAACACTTGAGTGAATAGAGTGCAAACACTACCGGTAAGGGTTTGATGCTCAATTACATGTTTTCACCTATGATCATAATTTTCATGCAAGTTTATAAAAATATTTAATAACTCAATTCAATTGTGGATTAGACTTGCTAGTCCTTAGCCCTTGTGCATATATGTTTCGTGGGAATTGATTTATTTTGACCCAGCACTTGCATTCATTTAGATAGTTGCATATAGGTAGATTGCATTTAGTTAGTTTCCATTGAATAAATGCCATACCCTTACTTCATTCTTGGTTTAAGCATGAGGACATGCTTGGTTTAAGTGTGGGGAGGTTGACAAACCCCAATTTGACGGTTTGTTTTGCATTGAATTTAGAGTATTTTGATAACCTTTTGTCACATTTAGCCTGGGAATTAGCATGATTTTGTTATCTCTCCCATATTTGTGCTTAAGTGTAAAAACATGCTTTTTAAACCTTATTTTGATGAATTCTAGTTCTTTTTTGATTCCATAAGATGCCTTGATGTGTTTGCTAGTAATTCTAGGATTGAAATAGGCTAGGCATGGATCAAAGGAAGCAAGGAAGGAAGCATACAAGTGGAGAGAAGCATAGAAAGTCAAAGAAGCAAAGTCAGCCATGCACGAGCACGCGCACAAGGCGCTCGCGTGCACATCGCAGAATTAGCCAGGGACGCGCATGCGTACCGTGCGCGCACGCGTCGATGAGGGCACATGACCTCACTAATGCAACACGTGCCTGGCGATTTGAGAGGGTTTCTGAACCCATTTTTGGCGCCAAATTGCTAAGGGAAAGGAATAAAAGGATGAAGGATTAAGGGGAAGGCATCATGATCACTTTTTGACCAACCATCATTCCCAACCACTAATCACTTTTAGTTTAGAGTTTTAGAGAGAGAAGCTCTCACTTCTCTCTAGAATTAGGATTAGGTTTAGTTCAATAATCTTAGATCTAGATTTTAATTCATTCTTTCATCTCCTTCTATCTCTCAATTCTAAAGTGTCTTGCTATTGGTTATGAATTATTTTTGGGGTTTTGATATGGAGCATGAAAGATAAATGGCAAGAAAGTAAACTAATGGCTAAAAAGGTCTTGGCAAGGGTTGGTGGTCAAGGATCTCTATCCTAATCACTAACCACAATATGAGAATTGGCAAGGATTAATCTCATTAAATCATCCTCTAACTAGTAGTAAAGGAAAGTCAAATAAGCTATATCAATCCTACTCCATAAGTCCTAACTTTCCACTAATTCAATTAGTGAGAACTAGAGTTAATGGATCCCAATCATCAATTACTTGGACATTAGTAACTCAAGAGTTCCTAAGTTACCTTTCCAAGCCAAGAACATAAAACTCTACTCTAAAATCCAACTAAGCATTTCATCAAACACTTGGAAGGCACAAAAGAAAAACATAGTAAATCAACAACAAGAATTAATTCTAACTACAATCAAATGTAAAGAATTAACAACAACAATTAAAGGAAACAAGATCTACATGAATTACCTCTTATTGAATTGAAAGAAAATGGAATGAACAATAGTAGATCTACAACAAAACATAAGAACAACATAAAGGGAATTGCAACAAAAGAATGGAAGAATGGTGAATGTAACAACAAAGAATTGAAAGGTAGAAGTAGAAGAAAGCAAAGATTAAAACCTAGATCTAAGAACTAAACCTAATCCTAATCCTAATTCTAGAGAGAAGAGAGAGCTTCTCTCTCTAGAAACTAACTCTCACTACTAAACTAAGCTAAAACTAAACTAATGGTAACTAACTTCTAAAGTATGAAAAGTATCTAAAAGTATGTTGATTCCCTTTCAATCCTTGGCTTAAATAGCATCAGAAATGAGTTGGATTGGGCCCACAAGGCTTCTAAAATCGCTGGCCACGTTTGCATTAAGTGGGTCATGTGCCACCATCGGCGCGTGCGCGCCCCTATGTGCAATGAAACTATGGCAAATCTTATATCGTTTCGAAGCCCCGGATGTTAGCTTTCCAACCCAACTGGAACCGCATCAATTGGACCTCTGTAGCTCAAGTTATGTTCGTTTAAGTGCAAAGAGGTCGGCTTGACAGCTTTCCGGTTCTTCCATTTCTTCATGAGTTCTCCAACTTTTCATGTTTTCTTTCTTCATTCCCTTGATCCAATCTTTGCCTCCTAAACCTTAAATCACTTAACAAATATATCAAGGCATCTAATAGAATCAAGGTGAATTAAATTTAGCTATTTTGAGTCCTAAAAAGCATGTTTTCACATTCAAGCACAATTAAAGGAGAATATACAAAACCATGCTATTTCTTGAATAAATATGGGTAAAAGGTGATAAAATCCCCAAAAATCAATACAAGATAAACCCTACAAATGGGGTTTGTCAACCTCCCCACACTTAAACCAAGCATGTCCTCATGCTTAAACCAAGAATGAAGTAAGGGTATGGCATTTATTCAATGGAAACTAACTAAATGCAATCTACCTATATGCAACTATCTAAATGAATGCAAGTGCTGGGTCAAAATAAATCAATTCCCACGAAACATATATGCATAAGGGCTAAGGACTAGCAAGTCTAATCCACAATTGAATTGAGTTATTAAATATTTTAACAAACTTGCATGAAAATTATGATCATAGGTGAAAACATGTAATTGAGCATCGAACCCTCACCGGTAGTGTTTGCACTCTATTCACTCAAGTGTTTAGGGTTGATTCACTCAATTCTCCTCTATTTCATGCTTTTCAAGATTTGTTTTTCTTCTAACAATCAACATTTATTTCATGCATGCATACAAGTATCATGAGGTCTTTTCATTGGTTGTAATGGGGCTAGGGTCAAGGTAGGATGCATATTTGGTCAAGTGAGCTTGAAATTTGAATCTTTGATAAGCTTAAACTTCCCACCTAACCTATGACATCCTATACAATTAAGTTCTAATCTAGCTACCCATTCTTCACTTTTCCACATACTCATGCATTTTCTTTTTCATTTCACAACACTTATGCATTGATTTTATTGGACCTTGCCTTGGGGCATTTTATCCCCTTTTTATTATTTTTTTCTATTTTTTTTTCTTTTCCATATTATTTTTCTTTTCTTTTTCTTTTGTTTTTCTCATTTTTTTTCTTTCTATATACAAGAGCATCAATGCATAAGGTTTTATATTTGATCAATACATGAGTATGTACCCAATTCCCAATATTTTCAATAACAATACAAAATACCCTTTTATTCACCCAATGTCCCAAGGTTCCCACACTTGAATGATACTCACACACACTAGCCTAAGCTAATCAAAGATCCAAATTAAGGGACAATTATTGTTTTTCGCTTTAAGGCTTGTAATGTGCTAAAATAAGAATAAGTGGGTTAAGCGTAGGCTCAAATTTGGCTAACAAAGGAAGATAAAAGGTAAGGCTATTTGGGTAAGTGAGCTAATAAAATGATGGCCTCAATCATATAAATGCATGAATACACAAAATAATGGACATAAAGAATCAAACAAATCAAAGATTACAATCATAGAAAGAAAATAATGCACACAAGAAGGAAAAATAAGTGGTTGTAAGATGTAACCACACCGTTAGGCTCAAATCTCACAAGCTTGTGTTCTTAGCTCAAAACATGTTCCACAATATATATAATTCAAGCAAGTTCTATGAAAAGTTTTCACTCAAATCAATTGACATGCTCTATAGATAGAAATCTTGAAAAATTCTCATTATCTTGACTAAGCTTATTGTGTATGCATATGCAAAATAAGAAAATGCAAGTGAAAATCCTAAAATCCTAGAATGAAATGCAAAAGTATTGGAGTTAGAAATTTGTCACCCAAGATTGCCGATCGGTCGGACGACCTCCCCACACTTAAAAGTTTACACCGTCCTCGGTGTACTCAAAGATGAGCAAGGGGATACGACGACTCTCCGGATTGCTATGTGTTCTTTCTTCCGCCTCCATGGTTGCTTGTGGTGCATTCGTTATGAAAAACAAAAATATAACACCATAAGATGAGAAGATATAAAAGCAAGGAAGCATACATTGTTGGAATGAGGTAAATCACTAGAATGAGGTGAGTGAATTAGTGTGACATTAAGAAATATTAGGTGTGTGAATTCTAAATTGAGCGGTTTAGAATACACATTAGCATAAAAGCTATGTCACAAAAGAAGCATGCACTTCACTTATCCTAGTGTGCTTGAGATGCTTTAAGTAAGCTTGTAAGGTAAGACAAGCATTAGAGAAGCATGAAAGCATTCAAGTCAAACATATGGATGGATATAATCATGAACACAATGCATTAAGGTAAATGCACAACATCATCCATCAAGAGGTTGCCTAATCGAGGAATACGGGTCAAATCACATGATGGCTAGCTACAACATGCAATTCAAAAGAGTTATAAGCTCGAAGACAATTCTCATCACTTGGTATTTTTCAAAAGGTAAGCATGAAGAACTCAAAACCAAGTAACAAAATATAACCTCAATCATAGAATCCAACAAAGATTATCTAAAAACATTCATGCTAAAATAGCATTTAGGCGATAAGGGATATAGCAATGTATAGTAAACAAAGTCAATACTCCAACACTTATGATGAAAAGAGAGAAAATAAAATGAAAACTAAACTAAAATTAACTAATCAACTAACTAACTAACTAATTAACTAACTAAAATAAATGGTTATCAATGGTGTTTGGAAGTGTTGGATGAGGGATAGGAGAAAGGAGAAGGAGAGAGGAAAAAGGGAGAAATGGAAGGAGGAGAAGAAAAGAAATGGATGGAAGAAAGGGCATCCACGCGCACGCACGCATGGCGCGCGCGCGTCGTTGGCTTATTTCGAGAGTGGCGCGTACGCGTCATGTGCGCGTACGCGTGAGTTGGTTTGTGCGAAAGGCACAACGTTGGCGCGGCGCAGGCACAACTCTCTGGAAAATGTATGGAGGTTGGAACTTCTCAATCCACGCGTACGCACGCATGGCGCGCGCGCGTTGATGGTTGGAAACGCTGTAAGTGTGCGTACGCGCCATGTACGCGTACGCGTGGATGGTGCTCTGTTTTTCAAAAAAAAATTTTTCTATGTTTTTGCACCAATCCAAGCATTCCAAACCTCCAAACAGCTACCAAAACACCATAAAACCTTATTTAACATACTTAAACTACCAAACATACTCAACTAACTAAACAAAACATGAAATTAAACTAATTCTATCAATATGTACAAAAGAGAAAATGAAAGGATTTTACCATGGTGGGTTGTCTCCCACCTAGCACTTTTGTTTATTGTCCTTAAGTTGGACTTATGGGGAGCTCCTCATCAAGGTGGCTTGTGCTTGTATTCATCTTGGAACTCCCACCAATGCTTGGTTCTCCATTGTGCCCCAAGATTCTTCATGGATTGAGCTAAGTCTTGATGGAGTTCTTCACAAGCTTGGGGCTCCCAAAGTTGATCCTCTTCTTGTAATCCGGGATCCCAAACTTTGTTTTCACACCCGTCTTGAGGTTGATCATCATTATTAGTCCAACCGGGTGGTGAGTAAGGTGAATTCTCTATATAGTGGCCAACAATCCTCCTAGACCCATCTATTTGAGCACTACTCCAACCTTTATATCTCATGTTTGATGCATCAACCATAATGAGCCTTGATTTGCAACGCCAACCACAAAACCTTTTTTGTTTACGCTTCATCCCACAAAGCTCCCTAAGTTGGCCATCCGTTTCAAGCAAACCATATTCAAGTGGGATAATAAAGTTAATAGAAATAAATTTCACCCACTCAAATGAAGGAGTAGATGGCAACCTAGGCAAAGACAACTCCAAGAGTTTTGATAAAGCGTATTCAATTCCCATCCTCCTTTTTCTAAGGATTTCCACCTCTTCACAAGACTTCTCAATTATAATCCTTTGTTCAACAATTTTATATAAACCTTTTCTCCTACTCAAGTCATAAATGGGAGGGTAAGAAAAATTTACCTCCACATTGCTTTCCATCTCGTTGGGAGAAGGTTCTTCATGCTCAAAGGATTCTTCACCACTAAGGTTTGATGCTTGATCTTCATCACCAAGGGAACTCACTTCTTGCTCTATCCCATCCAAATCTTCATATGGAATATGTCTTGGAAGGTGTGCACTTTCCTTCCTAGCATCAATTTCAATCATCTTAGAGGGGTTTTTTTCAATTCTAGATTCCCATGGAGGCTCTGCATCTCCTAAGTCTTCAACCAATTCTTCCCTTTCTTCAATAATCATAGCTTCCTCCAATTGTTCCAATACAAAGCAACTTCCCTCATTCTCCACCAATCTCTCTTTTATGTTATGCTCTTCATTTGATTCCCCACATGTAGCCATGGGAGTTCCTTGAGAGTTCAAGCATTGGGATACTAACCGGTTTACCACCTCATCCAAGGCGGCCGTGAATTGTTGCACATCCCTTTTCATTTCCTCTTGTCCTTGAACAAGAACATCAAGGATGTCATCCATTGGAGGTTGGGGTGGATGGAAGGGTTCATCAATTTGGGGGAAGGGTTCATAGTAGGAAGGTGGTTCTTCTTGGTAGAGTTGTGGTGGTTCAATAATTTCCACTCTTTCTACTTGTTGCACAACACGCTCCATGGTTGCTTGAAGTTGATCCAATGTTTCCTTGAGATGATCCCTTGACTCTTGTTCCTCTTGGATAATATGATTAGGATCATATGGCTCTTGGATTGATGGACATGAATATTCTTCCATGGGAGGTTGTGGTGGAAAGTGGTATTCATCTTGTGGTTGAAAATTTTCATACATTTGTGGTTGAAAATTTTCATACAATTGAGGTGGTTCATCTTGGTAATAACATGGAGGGGGTGGCTCTTGGAAGTGGTGATGTTGAGATGGTGGTGGCTCTATATGTGGTTCATATGGCTCATACGGTTGTTGTAATGGTAGATACGGATGAGGGTCATATGAAGGTGGTTGGTAAGAAGGGGCTTGTGAGTATGGTTGGGAGTTATGTTGAGGGTATGGATCATAGGCATATGGTGGTGGTTCTTGAAAGTCACAAGGTGAGTCACCATAACCATTGGATTGATATGCATCATAGAATGGCTCTTCTTCATAGTGCATTGGTGGGGGTTGTTGCCATGAAGATTGATCATATGCATATGGCTCCTCCCACCTTTGGTTGTCCCATCCTTGATACACATCTTCATTGTAGCTCCCATCACCTACAACATAGTTGTAATCACACTCATAGCCAAAATGAGAATTCATGGTGAAAAGATAAAATAAAAACAAAAGCTAATAGAAAACAAAAGAAACAAAATTCTACAACTAGCAAATAAAGCAAAAAGCAAGATATTCACACTATTCACATATGTACAATAACCAATAACATAACACCATTGCAAATCCCCGACAACGGCGCCATTTTGACGAATCGGATTTTTGACGGTTTAGAATTTCACAAATGAATTCTCGTTGCAAGTATAGTTTCTAAACCAAGCAATAATCCTTTCATACAAAAATTTGTTTGTCACAAGTACAAACCCCTAAAATCTATAAACCGAAGTATTTAAACCTCGGGTCGTTCTCCCTAGGAATTACAATAAAGTGTCTTGCTATTGGTTATGAATTATTTTTGGGGTTTTGATATGGAGCATGAAAGATAAATGGCAAGAAAGTAAACTAATGGCTAAAAAGGTCTTGGCAAGGGTTGGTGGTCAAGGATCTCTATCCTAATCACTAACCACAATATGAGAATTGGCAAGGATTAATCTCATTAAATCATCCTCTAACTAGTAGTAAAGGAAAGTCAAATAAGCTATATCAATCCTACTCCATAAGTCCTAACTTTCCACTAATTCAATTAGTGAGAACTAGAGTTAATGGATCCCAATCATCAATTACTTGGACATTAGTAACTCAAGAGTTCCTAAGTTACCTTTCCAAGCCAAGAACATAAAACTCTACTCTAAAATCCAACTAAGCATTTCATCAAACACTTGGAAGGCACAAAAGAAAAACATAGTAAATCAACAACAAGAATTAATTCTAACTACAATCAAATGTAAAGAATTAACAACAACAATTAAAGGAAACAAGATCTACATGAATTACCTCTTATTGAATTGAAAGAAAATGGAATGAACAATAGTAGATCTACAACAAAACATAAGAACAACATAAAGGGAATTGCAACAAAAGAATGGAAGAATGGTGAATGTAACAACAAAGAATTGAAAGGTAGAAGTAGAAGAAAGCAAAGATTAAAACCTAGATCTAAGAACTAAACCTAATCCTAATCCTAATTCTAGAGAGAAGAGAGAGCTTCTCTCTCTAGAAACTAACTCTCACTACTAAACTAAGCTAAAACTAAACTAATGGTAACTAACTTCTAAAGTATGAAAAGTATCTAAAAGTATGTTGATTCCCTTTCAATCCTTGGCTTAAATAGCATCAGAAATGAGTTGGATTGGGCCCACAAGGCTTCTAAAATCGCTGGCCACGTTTGCATTAAGTGGGTCATGTGCCACCATCGGCGCGTGCGCGCCCCTATGTGCAATGAAACTATGGCAAATCTTATATCGTTTCGAAGCCCCGGATGTTAGCTTTCCAACCCAACTGGAACCGCATCAATTGGACCTCTGTAGCTCAAGTTATGTTCGTTTAAGTGCAAAGAGGTCGGCTTGACAGCTTTCCGGTTCTTCCATTTCTTCATGAGTTCTCCAACTTTTCATGTTTTCTTTCTTCATTCCCTTGATCCAATCTTTGCCTCCTAAACCTTAAATCACTTAACAAATATATCAAGGCATCTAATAGAATCAAGGTGAATTAAATTTAGCTATTTTGAGTCCTAAAAAGCATGTTTTCACATTCAAGCACAATTAAAGGAGAATATACAAAACCATGCTATTTCTTGAATAAATATGGGTAAAAGGTGATAAAATCCCCAAAAATCAATACAAGATAAACCCTACAAATGGGGTTTGTCAACCGCCTGACATACTCATTCCCAAAGGAATTAGACATGGCTTTACAGCCAGCCAGGCTTCAACATGCTTCATGAAACACTAGAATTCATTCTTAAAAATTTTGAATAGAATTTTTGAAAACATTTTTATATTATTTTCCAAAACAGATGAGAAAATTTTAGAAATATTTTTGAAAAAAAAATTTTTTTTTTGAAAATAAAATAAAAAGAAAATTACCTAATCTGAGCAACAAGATGAACCGTCAGTTGTCCAAACTCGAACAATCCCCGGCAACGGCGCCAAAAATTTGGTGCACGAAATTGTGATGTCCAAGCTCAAACAATCCCTGGCAACGTGAGCAACTTGGTACGCGCAATCGTAATTACACTTTGATTATGTAAAATTCATGGCTCTTTCTTTCCCTGGCAATGGCGCCAAGAACATGGTGCCAATACCATGGTTCACAACTTCGATACAACTAACCAGCAAGTGCACTGGGTCGTCCAAGTAATACCTTAAGTGAGTAAGGGTCGAATCCCACGGAGATTGTTGGTATGAAGCAAGCTATGGTCACCTTGCAAATCTCAGTTAGGCAGATATAAATTGATAATGATGTTTTCGAATAATATATAATAGAATAGCGATAGAGGTACTTATGTAAATCATTGGTGAGAGTTTCAGATAAGCGAATAGAGATGCTTTCATTCCTCTAAACCTCTGCTTTCCTGCTATCTTCATCCAATCAGTCTTACTCCTTTCCATGGCTGGCTTTATGCAAGGGCATCACCGTTGTCAGTTGCTACATCCCCTCCTCTCAGTGAAAAATATGCTCACATGCTCTGTCACAGCACGGCTAATCATCTGTCGGTTCTCGATCATGCTGGAATAGGATTCACCCTCCTTTTGCGTCTGTCACTAACGCCCAGCACTCGCGAGTTTGAAGCTCGTCACAGTCATTCATTCATTGAATCCTACTCGGAATACCACAGACAAGGTTTAGACTTTCCGGATTCTCTTGAATGCCGCCATCATTCTAGCTTACGCCACGAAGATTCTGATTAAGAGATCTAAGGGATATTCATTCTAGTTTATTTCATGTAGAACGGAAGTGTTTGTCAGGCACGTGTTCATAGGAGAGAATGGTGATGAGCGTCACATATAATCATCACCTTCATCACGTTCTTGGGTGCGAATGGATATCTTAGAAGCGAAATAAGATGAATTGAATAGAAAACAGTAGTACTTTGCATTAATCTTTGAGGAACAGCAGAGCTCCACACCTTAATCTATGGAGTGTAGAAACTCTACCGTTAAAAATACATAAGTGAAAGGTCCAGGCATGGCCGAGATGGCCAGCCCCCAAAACGTGATCACAGGATCAAAATACAATCCAGGATGTCAAATACAATAGTAAAAGGTCCTATTTATAATAAACTAGCTACTAGGGTTTACATGAGTAAGTAATTGATGCATAAATCCACTTCCGGGGTCCACTTGGTGTGTGTTTGGGATGAGCTTGAGTGTTGCACGTGTAGAGGTCTTTCTTGGAGTTGAACGCCAGCTTTTGTGCCAGTTTGGGCGTTCAACTCTGGTTTTGGCTCCTTTTCTGGCGCTGGACGCCAGATTTGGGTAGAAAGCTGGCGTTGAACCCCAGTTTACATCGTCTATTCTTTGCCAAAGTATGGACTATTATACATTGTTGGAAAGCCCTGGATGGCTACTTTCCATCGAAATTGGAAGCGCGCCATTTCAAGTTCTGTAGCTCCAGAAAATCCACTTTGAGTGCAGGGAGGTCAGAATCCAACAGCATCAGCAGTCCTTCTTCAACCTCTAAATCTGATTTTTGCTCAAGTCCCTCAATTTCAGCCAGAAAATACCTGAAATCACAGAAAAACACACAAACTCATAGTAAAGTCCAGAAATGTGAATTTAACATAAAAACTAATGAAAACATCCCTAAAAGTAACTAGATCCTACTAAAAACATACTAAAAGCAATGTCAAAAAGCGTATAAATTATCCGCTCATCACCTAGCATGCGTGCGCACAACCTCCTGTGCGTACACACGGGTCGAGATTTTTCGCAGAGTGTGCGGATGCACACGTCTGTGCGTCCGCACAGGTGGACGCACATGCCTTCATTAAGAACTCATGTGACTCGCAATTTTGGTGGATTTGAGGCCCATTTCTGAAGCCATTTAGCTCATAAGGAAGGGAGAATGAAAACCACAGTAGAGCATAACATTAGTATAGCTTAGGAGTAGTGGTAGATAGTTTTTAGTGTAGTTTTTCTTAAAGTTTTTCATCATCTTCTCTACTAGGGTTTATACTAGGATTTTTACATTCAAGTGCCATTTCAATTTTGATCTTTGATTTTACTAATTCCCATTGTAAGTATCTCTTTGTTATTACTCTTCATAGTTACATTGTTCTTACACTTTCTTATAATTCAGATTATAGTTCAATTTCACTTCTCTCTTGCAATTTCTATTTCTTGTTGATGAATTTGATCTTTGATGATTGTTACATGTTTTCTTGAGTCTTTATTGTTGATTGAGATCATTTGTGGCTCTTGATTCCAAGCTTTTTCTCATTTTTCCTATGCTTAAGGTTTTTGCCCACCAAGTGTTTGATAAAATGTCAAACATGATTTTGGGCTAGTTTTCTATCTCTTAGCTTGGAAAAAGTGAGCATTGGGTTCCTAGAGTTGGAATGTCCAACATTTAGTGTCAATTTTGGATTGTTAATTGTTCTTGTTCCCACTAACGCTATATTGTTGCTAAGTTAATTAGCAAACAATTTAGGATTTGTGGGTTAAGAACACTTATGCTCATTTAACTTACTTTTCGATGTGAGAGTTGACCAAATGAGATTGATCCATTCTAGTTGGCATAGTTGTGGTTCCAACAAGGAAAGGAACCTTAGCTCACTCCAAGCTAAGATACCTTTTATGCATTAATTTCTTCATACACATTCACATTAGTTCCTTTTATACTTTACTTGTCTATATTGCATTGTTACTTCATCAACTCGTTTATTTGTTCATTTATTACAATTTTGCATGTTCTTTTATTGCTTTATATGTTTATCCCTTTATTGAAAACTCCATGATCCTCACAACCAAGATTGCACACTCATTAGTCTCAAGTGTCATTGGGAGACGACCAGGGAATTGAAACTCACGAAATTGAATTGGTTTGAATTGTGACATATCTTTGGATTAAACATTTGATTTGGGGGATTGATCGTTGGTCTAAGCTATACTTTCAATGATAAGATTCTAATTTGTGAAAACCTAGATCGACGGTGCAATCCGGCTAGAATCAGTATTCAAAAAAAATTAAGTATTAAGAACTCAAAACCAAGTGACAAAATATAACCTCAATAAGGGAATCCAGCAATGACAATTAACAACAATGATGTGAAAATAACATCTTATCAGTAATCAGCAGCAATAAATAGCAAACAATATTAATAATCCAACACTTATAATGAAAAATAGAAAAGTAAACATAAATCAAACTAACTAAACAACTAACTAACTAACTGACTAACTGACTAACTAAAAGAAATGTTGATAGATGGTGATTGGTATTATTGGATGATGGTTGAAGGAGGGAAAGAAAAGAAGAGAAGAGAAATGAAGAAAAGAAATGGGAAGAAGAGAAGAGAAAAAGGTGGGTGAAACAGGGTAG